>NW_026434117.1:0-294 GCF_001194135.2 Octopus bimaculoides
CAGAAAACGGGGGCTGTTTCTTTCTTTAAAATTTCATTAAATTTTTACAATTTACCGTAACTAGGAATCTGAAGAAATTTATTCAAAAAAATGCATTTTTGAAGGTGAAGTTTGAAACTGTATTAGCCTCCTTTCTTTACCCATATTTTAAGATAACATTTTGCAGAAATATCTTTTCTAGAGTGTGGATTACATTAGATTGAATTTTCAATTACATTAGATTGAAAATTCAAACAAGTTTGAAAAGAATAAGAAGTGAAAATGCTGAAGTTATAAAAATTAGTGGTAATGAAG
>NW_026434118.1:0-794 GCF_001194135.2 Octopus bimaculoides
ACGTGGCTGGGGAGAAGGGAAAAAAAATGCATTTTCATGATGTATAATGATTCATAATGGACTGAATATTTTTGATGGCTGTTGTTTGTGGTGTACGTTTTACTTTTATTTTATTTTTTCTTGTTGTTGCTATCGTGACGTGTTGGTCGCACAGAGGGAGGTGGGAGAATTACATGAGTCGTTACAGCTATAATCATGGTGGCATAGATGACAGTGGTGCCAGTGTAGTTCATTTTATCATCATCATCATCAGCAGCAGCAACATCATCATCATCATCATCATCATCATCATCATTATCATCATCATTATTATTATTATTATTATTATTATTATTATTATTATTATTATTATTATTATGTTCGTTGAAATATAACTGAAACAGCGTTGAGAATGTTTCCGTACAGCCCAAATATCACTGACGATGAGCAAGATGATGACGTTCATGATGGCGTTGATGTTGGTGTTGACGTGACTACAATTTAGAATCATAACGCTTACTATGAAGATGACTTCGATGATGATGATGATGATGATGATGATGATGACGATGACGATGACGATGACGATGACGACGACGATAACGATGACGAGTTTGGTTGCTGTTATACTGATGGAAACTGTGATGATTTTGTTTTTTATGTATGATGTTAAGAGCAAAAATGACGATGATAATAATGATGATTCGTATTATTATTATTATTATTATTATTATTATTATTATTATTATTATTATTATTATTATTATTACTATGAAGCTGATGATTGTTGTGATGGTTGTCGTCCTGTTGGCGTT
>NW_026434118.1:804-1112 GCF_001194135.2 Octopus bimaculoides
TTATTATTATTATTATTATTATTATTATTACTATGAAGCTGATGATTGTTGTGATGGTTGTCGTCCTGTTGGCGTTGGTGTTGGTGGTGGAGAGGTTGGTGTTGATGACAATGATGAAAGAGTAAAGGGGGAGTAAGTATTAAAGAAGAGTGATGTTGATGATTAGGATGTAAACGATAGGCGTGGAAAAAACACATATAATTTTCGTATTTAAGTAATGGAACCAAAATGAAACAAAAAAGAAAAAACAAACACAAAACATACAAAACACACTCCACCAAAACAGAAAAATTAATGAAAAATAATGT
>NW_026434119.1:0-240 GCF_001194135.2 Octopus bimaculoides
TCACCATCTTCCCAATATCATCGTAGTCCTCCTACACCTACTCCTCATCCTTAAACACATTCCTCTTGCTACCATCATCAGCGCTCTCGCACTTTTCAGAACGAGCATCATCATTCTCACCGATTACATTCTTATCAGTGACGTCATATTTAACGGTGAAATAGCGTTTAGGATCATGAAGAGGAGGAGGATCATGAAGAAGGGGAGAAGGATCGTGAAGAGGAGGGGAAGGATCATGAA
>NW_026434120.1:0-883 GCF_001194135.2 Octopus bimaculoides
TGAAGAGTAATGGATATATAAATAATTTATTTGCAAGATATAAAGAAGTTGAATTTTTTTTTTATAAAATCAATACAAATAACTTATAAATTGTAAAGCTCTAAAAGAAATGGCAGATGCCAAAAACCAACATATATGTTTCGATTCATGCCCCTCGTCGAAACGTAATTCTAAGCATTTGCTAAGAATTGGTATCATTTTCAACTGTATGGGGCAGGACCTCGTCAGGGCTTTATGAGCTTATAGAACTAAGGTTAACATATCTCTTGAAAGGATGCAGGCAAATTACCAATACATTTAAAAAATTAGATCCTCTATATAATGCTTATTCATTTAGCTAAAGAAAAAAGCTTCAAATAGAAACCTAGAAAAAATTCTAGCAGTTCTTTAACCGTTTTGGATTTGATATTTCAAATGGAACAGAGAATAGCTCTGTTAATTTCTTACACGGGAATTTTAACCTGAATACTGGCAAATATTTGCAATACCATAAGCATAACTCCAAAATCCCCTATATTAATACAAAAAAAAATAATCATCCAAAGTCTATTTTTATTTTTTAGTCAATAACATCGAGAAAAGAATAAATTACCGCTCATCTAACGAAGATATCTTTAACGATAAGAAGGAATTATATAATATTGCACTGGAAAAATTAGGGTACAAACAAAAAAAAATAAATATATTAAGAAAGGTTCACATATGATTAATAACAAACAAAAGCGTCTACAAGATGGAAAGTATAACCTAGATACGAAAAAAAAAATAACCAACATGGCAATAGGGTAGTAGAAACGATAAAGAGAGAGCTGAAGATTAACGCTTATCCTGATATTCATAATAATAATAATAATGATAATAATAATAATAATAATAATAATAA
>NW_026434121.1:0-463 GCF_001194135.2 Octopus bimaculoides
ACTACTACTACTACTACTACTACTACTATTACTACTACTATTACTAATAATAATAATAATTATTATTATTGTCACTACTACTACTACTAATAATTATTATTACAAATAATAATAATAATAATAATAATAACAACAACAACAACAACAACAATAATAATAATAACAATAATAATAATAATAATAATAATAATAATATCATTATTTTTGACGAACAATATCTTTTCCAGTTTTGCTTTCGTCGTCGTCGTCGTCGTCGTCTTGGCCATTTTCTTTTGTCTGTCAATCATCTTTTTCTATGCAATGTCCCTAGATATATTACCATTCTTGATAACTTCTTCAGAAATTCCTGTTATGTTTATTAAAAAAAAAAGACGAAAGACAGCAATACATCTGGGGGTGTCTGCTATGTGGGCTGTGTACGGCTCAGTTATGTTCTGTAGACTGTACGGTGTGTAACGGTTGT
>NW_026434122.1:0-397 GCF_001194135.2 Octopus bimaculoides
TAGTAGTAGTAGTAGTAGTAGTAGTAGTAGTAGTAGTAGTAACTATACATCTTGTTATTGATATTATCATTATCGGAACCACCATGATCAGTAGTGGCAGTTGTAGCACCATTATTCCCATCATCATCATCATCATCATCATCGCAGCCACCACCATAGCCGCCACCACAATCACCATTACACACACCACTACCACCACCAACAACAACAACAACTTCCTTCAACTACTCCCCTGCTCTCCTTCCTCCTCATCGTCATCACCATCCCCATCATTAACTATCATCATCACCACAACCACCACCACCACCACCATCATCATCTTCATCATCAACATCGTCATCATAACCATCATCAACGCCTTCATCCTTACTATCATCACGACCGTCATCATCATCAC
>NW_026434123.1:0-209 GCF_001194135.2 Octopus bimaculoides
GTAAGGCAAAACATAAATAATGGTCATTACATATTTCTTTATTGTAGTAAATTTGACTTTCAGATATTTCCAGTAGTCATTGTAGGTTCGTTATTGATCGTTATTGATTGGTTTACTCAATTGATTGGTTGACAAAAATTAAACGACCTACAGGATTAATGCTACTCTTGTCAGAGTCACATGTGTTTTGTATATATATATATATATAT
>NW_026434124.1:0-628 GCF_001194135.2 Octopus bimaculoides
TGCTCTAGCATGGCCGCAGTCAAATGACTGAAACAAGTAAAAAAAAAAAAGATATATATGTATATATATATATTGACACTCTTTTATGTTTTACACCTCTCTCTCCATCACTCCTATTCCTTCTATCTTTCTACACTCTAATACCTTCCTCTCTCTATCACCCTTATCTCCCCATTCCTACTCCAAATTATATCAACTGACCACTATCTGGTACACTTTCCCTTATCTCCGTCTTTGTTTTCCTTTTTTCTTTCTTTTCTTTATTCTTCTTATCATTTTTCTTCTTCCTTTTTTTCTTCTCCACCCCCTTTTCTCTCTTTATTTCTCTCTTCCTGTTTTCGATTTGACCTTACAAATACATTCCCTACTTTTAGGTCATTTTAAATAAAAACCCTTAATTCAATAACACTGTGTATAAACTCTATACTTGGAATGACCAATCTTAAATTACTATTGGATTTTACTCACAAGGTATTGGAATCTTATATGTATACCATTCTGCCTAAATAATGGATTTACAAATACAATATCTCTGCATATCTCACATCTATTTTCGTTCCTCCAATTCACTCTCTATTTTGTATCTATACTATAAAAGGCAAATTTTCTCTGTGTGTGTGTATGTTTA
>NW_026434125.1:0-616 GCF_001194135.2 Octopus bimaculoides
ATATACATATATAAATACATTTATGCAATCGTCAGATTTACAATTGTTCAAACACATCCTCAGGTTCTATTTCAAAATATTATATATCTAATTTTACATCCCTTTACAAATAAGCAATACAATTAAGCATTGAAGATTAAAAATTAAGAATTAACAATTAATGATCAAAATTATACTGTGTAATATTAAGAATTATAATTTATAAATTATACATTATAAATATGAATTAGTACATATATCAATCACGTAAAAATAAAGTATATGTCAAATACAGAATGTGAGATATAAGATTAAACATCACCATAAAAATGTCTTTGTTTAAATGTGATATATAACAAGAAAAATTCAAATACATATCTTCCTTTTTTTTTGCTGGTATAAAATGGTGATTTGATGAAGAAGATAGCAGGAAACTATGGGTAATATTTATTCCCCAAAATTGAATTGATATTGAATTTTTCAGTTATTTGTATATTTATACATACATATATAAATATACGATAAATAAGCCCCCAAAGTACGATATGCAGATGCATATAGCGCTCAGGGGTTGCACCTGATTGATTTGAAATTTGCATTCCCAAATTATATATATGTATATGTGTATGTATATATA
>NW_026434126.1:0-327 GCF_001194135.2 Octopus bimaculoides
TTTGAACTCAGAACGTAAAGACAGACGAAATACCGCTAAGCATTCCACCTGGCATGCTAATGTGTCTGCCAGTTTGCCACTTTGAAACTACAAGATAATGCACAATTAATGCTTCAACATTTAAACTGGTTATATCCAGCCTAAATAATCCACTTGTCTTAGTTTCAAACTGGCCAGGTCCAGCCTGTCACACCTACCCCACAATATCGCTGTAAAAATAAACCCTTGTGCCATTGAAATCTCAAAGCTATAAGTTAATCCATGATTAATTCAAAATAATGTGAATAAATAAGGATTACATTTGACAGAGAAATCTGAATGCTAAAG
>NW_026434127.1:0-322 GCF_001194135.2 Octopus bimaculoides
GATGGTGATGGTGATATGGTAGTTGTTG
This sequence comes from Octopus bimaculoides, assembly GCF_001194135.2. Lineage (NCBI taxonomy): Eukaryota > Metazoa > Mollusca > Cephalopoda > Octopoda > Octopodidae > Octopus > Octopus bimaculoides. The sequence continues at coordinate 29 of NW_026434127.1, forward strand.
GTGATGGTGTGGTTTTGCTTGTTGTTTTATAGGTTGTGCTTTGTGGTCTCGTCCTTTTACGGACGATACAATGCCTGCCACTGCGCCTACAAAAAGTTGTGGAGCATGCTTAAGAGTTTTGGTAAAACTCTGCAGGTATAAGTAACACTATCTAACGTGACTGTATGTCGGCGTGGCTACTAACGTCATCGCAATATCCACAAAGTTACTAACATTCGCAAATTTATTCTCCCCGAATCACGCGCACGACCTAGATCTAACGTTCAACCTAACAACAAATATATGCATACACAC
>NW_026434129.1:0-269 GCF_001194135.2 Octopus bimaculoides
AGTTCTCTTCAAATACTCTTTCCTGTACATTTCTTTCAACTTATGTTCATTCATCTTCTCTCTTTCAATGATACCCAGGTACTTATATCCTTCCTCTCTGACTTCCTTTATAGTTTCACCACTTTCCATCTTAATCCCATGGCTTTTACTGATTTTCTCCCTTTTGAGAATCATCACACCACATTTCTCAATCTCAAATTCCATACCAATATCTTTGCTAATCATCTGCACAAGTTGCCATCAAACTCCCAATTTCTTTCTCAGTCTTA
>NW_026434130.1:0-254 GCF_001194135.2 Octopus bimaculoides
TATTAAACAAACTCTTTTGATCTCATCACGATTCCGACAAAGTTCAGCTCTAAATTTATATTATATTATACTGTACCATATCATATTTTATTTTCGTTTTCATCACATTATGACATTCTTTCAATAATTTGTATATCTATCTCATCTCTCTCTTTATTGTGCTTCGACAACTTATTCTATTTACTATTGTTTTCGCCACCAGCACAAACACCGCCAACAAAACCATCATCATCATCATCATCATCATCATCATC
>NW_026434131.1:0-221 GCF_001194135.2 Octopus bimaculoides
ATGTATGTCTGCATGGATATGTGTGTGTATGTATGAATGTGCGTATACATATATGTTTGTGCATGAGTGTGCATATATGTCTGTGAGCGTATATAGGCATATATATGTACGTATATAACTCTCTCTCTACCTATTTCTCTCTCTTTCTCTCTCTCTCTGTCTCTCCCTATCTCTCTATCAATCAATCAATCTATCTATCTATCTATCTATCTATCTATCTA
>NW_026434132.1:0-220 GCF_001194135.2 Octopus bimaculoides
ATATGAACATAAAGGTATCAAGTTATTAAATGAGATATATTCACTAGAAAACGGAGTAGTCTGGCAAAATTCTAAATACATTGTACGATATATCTGTTTGTTTGAATGTACACACACGCGCGCACATATATACTTCGATATATATGTATATATGTGTTCACATATATAAGCAAATATATATACACATCTGAATGTATATAAATACATACATATATATATA
>NW_026434133.1:0-422 GCF_001194135.2 Octopus bimaculoides
TATATATATATATATATATATATACATATCTAGATCTCGTAAAAACCCACCTCCTAACCGATACCTCGACAATTTCAAACAGGACATTACCGATATGGTCAAAAACATGTGTGTATGTGTGTGTATGTGCATTCTCATATATAGGTATGTGTTTGTGTATGTACGAATTTAAAAAGAATGTTACAAAAAAAAAAAAAAGCATGAATGTGTATCAGTGTGTGTGTGTGTGTATGTATAAAACATGACATCTACTTATTAAATCAATAATTTAATTAAAATATCGAATCTGACCATTCTATTGACATTAGATTCTCATGTCTGTAATTGACCCAATCAAAATGGTGACGGAAGCAGAAATGTGCATGTGTGTGTGTATGTGTGGGGGAATTACACACACACTCTCATACATACGTATATATATA
>NW_026434134.1:0-468 GCF_001194135.2 Octopus bimaculoides
TATATATTTATTTATATATATATATATTACACATATATTGTTATATATATATATATAGATATTCATTTATATGTATATATATATATATTTATATATATTTATTTTATATATATTTGTTTATTTATTTGCATATATATTTATTTATTTATTTATATATATTTATTCTTTCGTTCGTACGTCCAATCTATCGTTCGTTCGTACGTACGTGCGTACTTTCGTTCGTTCTTTTGTTCCTTCGAACGTACGTAAGTACGAACGAACGAACGTAATTACGTACGAACGAACGTACGTACGTAGGAACGAACGAACGATTGAACGAACGCACAAATGAACAAACGAAATAATGTAACGTACGAACGAAGGAACAAAAGAACGAACGAAAGATTGAACGGAAGTACGTATATATATATAAATATAAATATATATATATATATAAATATATATTTATAAATATATATAAAATATATA
>NW_026434135.1:0-122 GCF_001194135.2 Octopus bimaculoides
GCTAGTCATTACATATAACACCTTTCTATATTACCCAATTAACTATTCAGATGACTAGCATGTATTATAGCCCACCTGATATTTTGACTGCCTCACTGACTATCTCTGATGGGCAACAGCTT
>NW_026434135.1:1491-1744 GCF_001194135.2 Octopus bimaculoides
ACCAGGCTCCAGTCTGATTTGGCAGAGTTTCTACAGCTGGATGCCCTTTCCTAACGCCAACCAGACGAGTTGTGGTTCACTCACTGCAGCTGTTTCAGATGCGTTTTTCAGTGATGAATTGAATTATTACATTATGTGAAAAAACTCATTTTCATCAGGTAAATATATGTAAGAATTAAACATATCAAAGCATCTTAAATTCTAAAGCAAATGCCACTTCATAATTCACTGTATGTATGTATGTATGTATGTA
>NW_026434135.1:1754-2711 GCF_001194135.2 Octopus bimaculoides
GTATGTATGTATGTATGTATGTATTATGTAAGTATATTTCCAGACGCACATGCCCTACACATATATATGCTTGATATTGTAATGGAGGCTGTCATGCTTAACAAGACATCCAGTGAGCACTCTTCTTGCACATAAATATAATACACTTTAAAAATTGTGAATAAATAACATTCTAAACTGAACTCAATAATAATGATTCAGTTTTACCCATTTAGCACCCAACACATTTTGCCTACCTGCTTTGGAAGGTTTCCATGGCTATGTTTTGCTTGTGTAATGTATGCCACTTTAAATTATCAGTAATACTGATCAAGTTTGTTAATGTCTTGTTTCGATATATACAATATAGTATTAGTATAGATCTAGATAGGGATGACAAACTGATAGTTTCATGCACTCTTAGAAAATAAATAATTACAATAATCATCAGTAAGTTTTGCATGGAGATAACAGCAAAGGTAATCTTGAAATGGTATACTTTCTAGCTGCCATGCTTAAAAGTCCCATGAGATCTTTAAGAATTCCACACCCAACCCAACCCAACCACGCGCTGAGCGCTATCAGACATGTACCAAAAAGCAGGAGCAAACATTTAAGTGTACTTTGCTAAAAAAAAAAATTAATGACATTTAACAGGGCTAAAGAGTACTTCGTTCGGTAAGGCTTTATCAGATAGGCGATACCGAGAAGAAATCAAATACTCACAAATGGCCCTTTTAACCAGGAAATAGAACACACACACACATGCACACACACACACATTTTCACACATGCACATACAAAAATAACACATTTAATGAAACTTGAAATAGTGAGTGAAACGTATTTGGAATAAATTGACAAATAGACATACATACACACATACAAATTCACACATGCATACACTCATATAAACACAATGATGCATATACAGGATAGGTAGATAGATGTGTGTGTGTGTGTGTGTGTGTGTGTGTG
>NW_026434135.1:3383-3592 GCF_001194135.2 Octopus bimaculoides
GTTTCTACAGCTGGATGCCCTTCCTAACGCCAACCACTCAGAGAGTGGATGTATATGAAGTAGAAACTGATAACAATATACCCATGTAAACATTTTTATTTTTTAAATATGTAAACCTAGAACGTCCTAAACAAACTTAAAAAATAGCATGAATATAAATAATAGAAATCTGTGAGGAAGCCAATCATATAATATATGTGTGGGGGGGG
>NW_026434135.1:3800-3963 GCF_001194135.2 Octopus bimaculoides
AGTCCTGGAACTCTTGTGAAGTGATTCCTTTAAATGTCTCTGTTGTTTTGTCTTCACTCCTTCCGCATCTGCATAACATTTTCTATTAAGGACTCTTGTCATTCAGGGGAACAAAAAAAACGTCGCAAAGAACAAGACTGGGTCACATACTCAAAGCAGTATG
>NW_026434135.1:4061-4409 GCF_001194135.2 Octopus bimaculoides
ATTGCCAAGTAAAATGTCTGGTTAACAGTTTGACCAGGAGGAACAAATTCCGTGTAGAAAATTCCTTTTGCATCGATAAAACGAATCAGCATTGTCTTGCACTTTTGTGGGGTGTGGTGATATTGAATACTTCCATTGACTTGATTCCTGCTTTGTTTCTGGGTTGTAACCATACGACCTGCTTTTGTCACCAGCAATGACCTTCAAAAAAAGGTCTGGATCAGTTCTCAACTGTTCTTTCAGTTCAAGACACACATTCAGTTGTTGTGACTGCTTTTGATCTTTTATGAGCAAGTGAGGCACAAATTTAGCTGCAACTCTTTTCTTTTGCAATTCCTAGCTCAAAAT
>NW_026434135.1:4419-5014 GCF_001194135.2 Octopus bimaculoides
GCACAAATTTAGCTGCAACTCTTTTCTTTTGCAATTCCTAGCTCAAAATTCATTAGCAGAAGTTCTTGGTCATACAAATCAAATCAACAAGTTTGTCAATTGTTCAGTGACAGTTCTCCAAGATCAGTTTATGAACTTTCAAGTTGTCTTCATTCATCTGGGAAGTCAACAGTCATCTTGAACAAGGTTGGTCTTCAAGCAACAAGTGATCATTCCTAGAGCATGAAAACCACTCGTAAACTTGTGATTTGCTCATAAGAGTGTCCTTGTAAGCTGTTTGAAGCATGACAACTGTTTAGGCTGCCATTTTCTCCAGCAGAAAACAATTTCATAGAAGCATGTTGTTCCCTTGTTTCAGCCATTGCAAAAATCGGCGCATAGGGGGAGAAGCACTGCAAAATGCTGGTTGGCAGGTTGATGCCTGAGGTTTGCATCAAGTGGTTTCTAACAGCAAAAGTCTGAATTGCAACTGGCTTGCCCCAAACAACATTTTTGGTTACATTTGAGTACCCCCTTGCATGTATATATTATATAACATTCTATGTCTAATTAGTATTTGTGAGGGGAGGTCATATATATATATATATATATATAT
>NW_026434135.1:5102-5221 GCF_001194135.2 Octopus bimaculoides
TATATATATATATATATATATATACATATACAAATAAAGGGTAAAGGATTGTTAATTATTAATAAATAAAATAATTAATAATTTTTACCAAGCCCTTCAGTATGTAAACACCATTATCG
>NW_026434135.1:5231-5451 GCF_001194135.2 Octopus bimaculoides
CTTCAGTATGTAAACACCATTATCGGTGAAGAACTTATTTAAAAGTTCTTTTAAAATTATAATCATAATTAAGGGATCAGCAACAGTTGCTTCACCACAGACCGAAATTTAGAAATAGCTATTTCTAAATTTCGGTATGTGGTGAAGCAACCTGTTGCTGATCCCTTAATTATATAGGCCCAGGAAGACCTGGGCTGAGGTGGTGAGGCAAGACCTTCGT
>NW_026434135.1:6403-6731 GCF_001194135.2 Octopus bimaculoides
GTGTGTGTGTCTGTGTGTGTGAATGCTATTTCCTTATGGCCTCATTACGACCACCTGGGAAAATAATTGGTATTGTTTACATTCTCCAAATGTAAACACTGCTTCACTGGCTTTATTGGCTTCATAGTGTGAGGACCAATGGAATGAAAATAAGCTATTTTGAAAATCATACAGTTGTTATTAACAGGAAGAACTTCTAGTGGTAAAAAAAAACTTGCTCAACAAATTTTGTCTAGTAGATGCCAACAAGGAAAAAGGATGTAAAAATGATGAAAATGAGAAAGAGGGGAAGAATGACGACAATGATGTACACACACACACATATATA
>NW_026434136.1:0-459 GCF_001194135.2 Octopus bimaculoides
TACATAACAAAAACACCAGGACTTACAAATATATATAACATATAGAAAATAGCACTACTAGGTACTGCACACATCTTACGTAAAACACTTTCAATACAGTAACCATAAGAGCATCACAACAAACCACAGTACATCCCCAAGGCACAGAGCTGCGCTCGGTAGTGAAGTGAAAGCACGTTATAAAAATAAAACTACTGAACAATAATAATAATAATGATAATAATGTTAATAATAATAATAATAATAATAATAATAATAATAATAATAATAATAATAATAATAATAATAATAATAATACGAGAAATATGACAGATTAGCTTGGGAAGTTAAGCAGTTGCGGTCGATGAAAAAGGTAGCTGTAGTACCAATAATTGTCGGAGCCCTGGGAACTGAGCAAGAATCTCGAGACGTACGTGAAACAAATAGGGGCTGCAATAAGGGTGGAGCACTTGCAGAAAA
>NW_026434137.1:0-301 GCF_001194135.2 Octopus bimaculoides
AACACACACAGACACGCAAATACATACATACATATATGCATACATACATAACATACATTAATACACGCATATATAAATACATACATAACACATATATAAATATACATACATACGCACAGACAATACCAACACTAGCAAGTACTTAACAAGTACTGGCAACCTCCCACTGAAATACGACACGGTAAGTAAAATGTTAGCCGAAAGAATGTGAGCAGAGTCATAATGTCAGTTGAAAGAGTAGTCGAGTGGCACGTCCCATCCGTGAGGCATTGCCAGCGCAATTGTACAAAATTACACAACC
>NW_026434138.1:0-584 GCF_001194135.2 Octopus bimaculoides
TATATATATATATATATGGTTGAGGAGGGTATTGGATTTAACCAAACCCCAAAAGTTACAGGTAATACCCAGTAAGTGCTGTATACTGACTAGTTATGCCCCAGTCGTTGTATGAACAGGATTAGGGATTATAAGTCGTGTATTAGCGTGTGTATGTATAAATATATAAAAGGATAAAGTGAGCAATGGTAAAGTTGGAAATATATTTTATGGATAGAATCTTACAGCTGTTTCTGGGAAGATCCAAAGTTTCCCTTCATCGGAGACAGAAATAGTAAAGGAAACGATTATTATATCCATAGGTGGAGAGTTATAGTATGAAGTGAGAGTGAGTGTGATGCGCTGAAGAAAGAAAGAAAGACAGAAAGAACAGTACTTGGAGTGTAGTTTCATTCCAGTAGTAAGTATCCGTTTAAAGTAATCCCCTGCTATTTCAGCCTTTGCTGCAGCAACTATTTCCGGAAAATTCCCACAAGGATTACTTTACACGGATACTTACTACTGGAATGAAACTACACACCAAGTACTGTTCTTTCTTTCTTTCTTTCTTCAGCGCATCACACTCACTCTCACTTCATACTATA
>NW_026434139.1:0-384 GCF_001194135.2 Octopus bimaculoides
ATATATAGGTACAAGATGTCACCAATAGGAAACAACATGAAATATGGAAACAAATGAGTTCAGTATGGAAACAACGAGAGAAACAAATGGAACACAAGACAAGTAACATAAAGAACGACACTTCATCAGTTGTCGGCTGTTTATCTACTCCTCATTTCGAGCCTTGATCGACAATATGAGTCTTCGAAGACAGTTGCTGCCATAAGTACCAAACTAAAATTTGGGATTTATGTAGGATCAAAGTTGGGAACAAAGACAGGACAGTGGAGACATACAAGGGAACCGAACGAAAACAAACATTGAGGGTCGTTGTACCAGTAAAATAGCGAACCCCGGAGAAAGATTTTCTGTGACAAGAGAAAAGATAGAAGAGAGAGAGAGAGA
>NW_026434140.1:0-174 GCF_001194135.2 Octopus bimaculoides
GCGTGACACCTTGGGCAAGTGTCTTCTACTTTAGCCTCGGGCCGACCAAATCCTTATGAGTGAATTTGGTAGACGGAAACTGGAAGAAGCCTGTCGTATGCACACACACACACACACACACATATATATATATATGTGTGTGTGTGTGTGTGTGTGTGTGTGTGTGTGTGTGTG
>NW_026434140.1:304-444 GCF_001194135.2 Octopus bimaculoides
GAGAGAGAGAGAGAGAGAGAGAGAGAGAGAGAGAGAGAGAGAGAGAGAGGGAGAGAGAGAAAGAGAAAGAGAAAGAGAGGATAATATATAAAAAACTATTTCTCCTCTTCCCAAAATATACACATGCAGTTGAAGCATAT
>NW_026434141.1:0-716 GCF_001194135.2 Octopus bimaculoides
GACCTCCTTTGAGTCTTTTTATTATCACTGTGACACACATAGTACCCAGTCAGTAACATTGATTTCAAGGCCTTCCCAGATGAGTGACTGATTGTTCTAAGACATTTATCGATTGTAAATTTTTTCTGCACAGTTACCTGTGGTCATTTTCAAACTCCAGAGGCGACACTTTCATTTCCCTTTACTCCCTTTACTCCAAACGTCACATGTTGTTATTTCAATTGGGTCATGCCTTTCCAATTGCTATTGATCTGTAATGCATCTTACAGATGTGCCTGTCAGCTGTATGGTGAGGAATCCTACATTGGGGAGTAGTAACGACTAGGCTAGGGTAGCTGACTGATTATCACGATCATTCGTCTTTTGCTTTCCTGGAGCTTTGCTCTCTATTACAAACCCAGTGAACATACATATATTTCCTATTTCAAAGAAATTCAAACAATACATATTACACACAAGTTAAAAAGATTCCCAGCAATTCAACTTCTCTGGTTGACATTAATACACCCACCCCCAATAGGGGCCTTAACTCCCACATTTTTCAGCTCCATGAGCTCCACTTTTCAGGAGCAAAATCCTTTCAGGGTTCATGTAGTGTCTTAGGCCCAAAAAATGTTTAACTTCTTGCATAGTTCGAGCTCCTCCACTATTTCAGTATTATGTGTAAAAAGTGAAACAATAACATCACTCTACTGTAATGTCAGATACTTTCACTT
>NW_026434142.1:0-266 GCF_001194135.2 Octopus bimaculoides
GAAAAAGTACAAAGTTTGTGCATCATAGACATTTATAGGAATGCTCATAATTATAGCGAGGGAAAATGAATAAATATATATGATTCAATATATCAATTTAAATAATATTTTCTTCTTTATATAATATAATATAATATATTTTTTAGTACTACTAATAATAATAATGTTTCGTAGATTTTATATATCATGTAATGAAAGATAACTATTTCATCATTTCAATACATTTTAATGTTTCCGCATGTCTTCGGTTCTTTCTCATTTTCAAT
>NW_026434143.1:0-455 GCF_001194135.2 Octopus bimaculoides
GACAGCAAAATCTGAGAGAGAGAACAATGTTTTGTGGTGATTCTCTATATATGGGTCATCCCATAAATAATGCGGTTTTCTCAAATGTATGAACTTAAAGTCAGAGGGGGACAGGATAAACTACCTGCATCACCTTGCTATAAAAACAGGTAGTAATTTTACCTTGTACTTACGAAAAGGAGAAACATGGGCATCCCAGGCTAAAGCAAGTCTTCACCCATGTAAGGTATTGTATGTCTGGTGGGATATGAAAGGTTTAGTCAACTTTCAACTTTTAAACCCAAACCAAATGATAAAGATCTACTGGAAGCAGCTTAAGTCAGTGCTAGAAGAAAAATGACCATCTTTGGTTTCAAGACAAAAGGTGTTCTTTCATCAGGATAATGCTTGGCGACATACAGCAAAGATGACATTCCAAAAGCTGGAGCAGTTTGAATGGGAAACAATGCCCCACC
>NW_026434144.1:0-547 GCF_001194135.2 Octopus bimaculoides
ATATATATATATATATATATATATATATATATATATCTGTCAGGCCCGCAGTCGGTAGGGGGTTAGAGAGTTTTAAGATGAACCTCCTCTCCCACCGCTCCATGCAAAGATTTTTCACGCTTATTTCTAATTTTGTCTTCGCAAATTTAACGACTAACGCTGGATCCATTATTATAATTGAGAACCCTTTTTTCTAAGACCTGGTTACATTGCACATAAAACCTATTCTTTGCATTTGTTTAATACTTCTACAAATTATGTTGCGACTGAAAAAAAAAACTCCTCAACTTATCTGTTTTAAAATCCCTGCTACTGATAACCCCATATGTTTTAGCTGGGCGTTCCTAATCTTAAAACTAGTGTGAATATTTAGATCAGGTCTGTTTTCGAATGTTTTCGAATACGCTTCCAGTATTTCTGAGAGGGTTATTGCAAAGGGAAACATTATTCTTAAAAATACTCTTTCCTACTCTAGGCACAAGGCACGAAATTTTGGAGGAGGAGGCCAATCGATTAGATCGACCCCAGTACGCAACTGGTACTTAAT
>NW_026434145.1:0-268 GCF_001194135.2 Octopus bimaculoides
TATATATATATATGTTTGTGTATATATTTGTGTGTCTATGTCATCGCGTGGCAACCAATGTTGGTGGGTTTACACTCCCGTACGAAGCGGTTCGACAAAAGAAACCGATCGAATAATTACTCGCAAAGAATTAATCCTGGGCTGGATTTACCCGACTAGAAGCGGTGTCTCACAATGGGCGCATTCAAATGACTGAAACAAGTAGATGAATATATATATATGTATTCTCTCTCCCATTTGGATTTGAAATGTTGCCACATTTATAATA
>NW_026434146.1:0-344 GCF_001194135.2 Octopus bimaculoides
GTGTGTGTGTGTGTGTGTGTGTGTGTGTATATATGAATATATATGTATATAATTGTGTGCTTTCTTTTATATCTGCACCTATGTATGTTCATTTATACACATATAAATGAGAATAAATGTGTGTGTATGTGTGTGTATGTGTGTGTATGTACGTACATATAACGATACATGGAATCAAGATTATTACTGATACCGAAACGTTGTGATGTGATTTTGTAATTATAATAAATAGATATCATGTAGAATATTATTTAAAATAGGCAACGGAGCATACACGGACAGACACGCACACACACACATCCATACAAACAAGCACACACAAACACACAGGCACATATATATCC
>NW_026434147.1:0-253 GCF_001194135.2 Octopus bimaculoides
GTGGGGTGGGGGAAAGAAAACAACATTAACAACTGTAACAATAACGAAAGCAATAATATACAAGACCTTAAAAGAAACTCAACGGATACAAAGAAAAGATAGGAAAAATTATATACATACATATACATAGATAGATAGATATGCTTATATCTATATACATGTATATAGATATACATATATTTGTACATACATACATACATATATATATGTATGTACATACATACATACATACATACATATATATATATATATA
>NW_026434148.1:0-385 GCF_001194135.2 Octopus bimaculoides
TATGTATATATATAAATGTATATATACATATGTATGTATATGTATATATGATGTGTGTAGAAAAATGCATTGGTATGTGTGTGTATGATCATGGGCATGTGTGCACTTGTTAATGTGTGTGTATACCTACATCTCATACACTGTATGTGTTCGATCTTACATATCCACTCAGCCATACACCCTTTCATCCTAACATACGCATGTTTATGGATGCATTCTGGCTACGTAGTCACATATAGCGACAGCTATACGTTCACATATAATTGATCCATGAACACGTACGTACACACGGTTGGATGTATTTACTTTCCTCTCACTCCTACTCTTCCTTCCTGTTTCTGTGTTTGTCTCACTGTATCTATCTATCTATCTATCTATCTATCTA
>NW_026434149.1:0-464 GCF_001194135.2 Octopus bimaculoides
AACAAACGGAAAAGGCTATGCGGCCAGACGTGAAAAATTATGTGTATATTAACGCTGTGAGGCACGAACTGAGAGTAGGGACGAAGTAAATTCGCGTGTTTGCTCGGCGATAGCCAAGGAAGAAAAGGATTAGTGACCGGATATATATATATATATATATATATATATATATATATATATATATATGCACACATATACACAGGTGTACGTATAAATACACATATAGATATTTAAATACACACATATATATATATGCACACATGTATGGGAATATATGCAAAATCTACGCACGTAGACACACACTAAGACACTTATGTGTAGATACGCATAAATATAGAAGTGTTAGACGGACGTGGCAGAAAAATTAAAATAATAACATGCTACTAAAATATCGCCCTCTCTCTTCCTCTCCATTTATACAGGGGTTGGACAAAATAATGGAAACACCTAGCATCATAATTTTG
>NW_026434150.1:0-340 GCF_001194135.2 Octopus bimaculoides
GTATAAGTTAGAGGTGTTTAAAACCTCTAAGGGATGGTTAAATCCAAAGGTACTCCTGGTGATTACCTACGTAGGTACAGTCCTTGGTAAAAGGTGCATGGTAGCAGGTAATTCAGCGGGTAAAGCGTAGTTTAAATTATATGCAAGAAGAAAATGGAGGGAAAATAACAGGAAAAAGTTTGTTCTTTCTAGTAGTAAGCCATTAATTTGATTAATTAATAAAGAAGAAGTGGTTGTAATACTACCACTTTTCTTTATTAATTAATTAAATTAACGGCTTACTAGCGCAAACGACCAACTTCTTCGTGTTATTTTGCCTCCATTTTCTTCTTGCATATAT
>NW_026434151.1:0-145 GCF_001194135.2 Octopus bimaculoides
TACGCACATACAAACACACGCACAAGCACACACACATATATATATATATAAATACGCATACATACACACGCACATACAAACACTCACACAAGCACACACACACAAGCACGTACACACTCACACACATATATATAAATACACATAG
>NW_026434151.1:1115-1241 GCF_001194135.2 Octopus bimaculoides
ATGAATGTATGTACACGCACACATTTATATAAAAATAACTAGACATATATATTTATAAAGATATACAAATATATATTCATGTATATAGATGTAGTAGTTCCATATATGTATATATACATATGCATA
>NW_026434151.1:1450-1877 GCF_001194135.2 Octopus bimaculoides
ACATACATACATACATACATACATACGTACGTACGTACGTACGTACGTACCTATGTACTTATATACGTATTGAAATGTGAGGCGTTTGGGATGTAAATATACCTATATGCATATGTGTAAGATACAAAATTCGCATGTTGTATTGGTGCGTATATTCGTGCAGCTAAATACATATATTGCATTTCAGTAGCAACACCTGAACTCCATAAATCACTGCCTTGTATAGTCGCTCCACTAAAATCTTTAACGATATACATATACATATACATATATACATGTATATGTGTATTACTTAGACTTACTGCTGCATATCACACGCGACCTAAATTGTTTTATGTGATATACATCTATGTACATTCTCTATAAGATGTGTATACTATTCTCATTCATGCATTAATAATATATACTTACACACACACACACACAT
>NW_026434152.1:0-368 GCF_001194135.2 Octopus bimaculoides
AAAAAAAAGAAAAGATACAACAGCAATAGCAACAAAAGTAACAACAGAACAACAGTAACAACAACAGCCACAGCAAAAACAATAGCAACAAAACCAATATACTTAAAGTGATTTGATCCCGTAACGTTTGATTTCCAAGTCCACTTCTCCAGCGTGTGATCTCTGTTACTTGATCTTTCCCTGTTCTTGACCTTTACTGACATTCCACCCCGCCTCCCAACCGATTAATTCCAAAATCAATATAGTGTGGTTGTGTATGTGCCTGCACACGCATGCGAAAGCACGCACTTACATTCGTATACGCGCCTACATTCGTATATGCCTATCTAACACATAGGCATATATGCGTATACACATGTTTCTCAGTC
>NW_026434154.1:0-508 GCF_001194135.2 Octopus bimaculoides
AATAAGAAACGTTAGCACGCCGGGCGAAATGCTTAGCGGTATTTCGTCGGACGTTACGTTCTGAGTTCAAAATCTGGCGAGGTCGATTAAATAAGTGCTAGTTACACACTGGGGTAGATGTAATCGACTTAATTCTTTCGACCTGTATGTTTAGCCACGTGTGGGCAATAAGAAAAAAAATATAATAAATTGGGGATCCACGGTAGCTTTTCAGGGGCCACGAAAAAACTGTGCTTCAGATCAGTAAAGTTTGTGGAATAAATTGGCTATACGTCTCCAATACACAACCTATCTTAATTTTTATACAATTCATAGGCGCAGGAGTGGTTGTGTGGTAAGTAGTTTGCTTACCAGCCACATGGTTCCGATTTCGATCCCCCTGCGTGGCACCCTGAGCAAGTGTCTTCTACTATAGCCTCGGGCTGACCAAAGCCTTGTGAGTGGATCTGGTAGAGAGAAGCTGAAAGAAGCTCGTCATATATATATATACATATATATATATATATAT
>NW_026434155.1:0-254 GCF_001194135.2 Octopus bimaculoides
GTGTCAGTATGTGTTTAAAAATTGTTTTTTAAAAGCCAAAACAATGGATTGACCGTTTTATTTGGAATTTAGTTGGATACAGGTTGCTTTTTGCTGACATCAATTAAATGAAGGCCAACACACACATAAAAGGTATGTACTTGTGTGTATGTTAGCGTGCATGTATGTGTACATATGCATGTGTGTATATATACGTGTGTGTCAATGTATATATGGATGCATTGTGTATGTATATATACATGTATGTGTGTGTG
>NW_026434156.1:0-992 GCF_001194135.2 Octopus bimaculoides
AGTGTAGTGGGTGCTTTTACATGCCACCGGCATGAAGGCCAGTCAGGAGGCCATGTGGTAAAAAGTTTGCTTCCAAACCTTGTGGTTTTGGGTTCAGTCCCACCAACTTAACAATGGCCAAATTATTTTGTTAAATTCAATATTATTAAAATTAATTGAAAACAAAGGCAAGAAATATCCTAGTCATATGATTTAGTTTCTAGATCTTTCCATCATGTTTATCTTTGCCCTTTTGATACCAACCCACATGAGCCCGTTCTTAGTTCTTGGATATAAACTGTTACCAACGAGTTCATTGCCAGTCCTGCTGGACTGGCTCCTGTGCAGGTGGCACGTAAAATACACCATTTCGAGCGTGGCCATTGCCAGTTACCCCCTGACTGGCCTTCGTGCCGGTGGCACGTAAAAGCACCCACTCCACTCTCTGAGTGGTTGGCGTTAGGAAGGGCATCCAGCTGCAGAAACTCTGCCAAATCAGATTGGAGCCTGGTGTAGCCATCTGGTTTCACCAGTCCTCAGTCAAAGCATCCAACCCATGCTAGCATGGAAAGCGGACGTTAAACGATGATGATGATGATGATGAAACTTGCTTGTTTTAAAACCTTCCTTCAAAGTTTCATGTTAATAATCTATGTTCCAAATACCAGTTCAATTACCAAATTCTTCATTATTTTCGAAATTAATTGAGACAAAGACAATGTATTTCAACAGAAATATCATAGTCATTTTAATTTAGTTTTCAAATCTTTCAACGATGTTTATCTTAACACTTCTGATACCAACCCACCTACCTGAGGCTACTCCTGGTTTCATGATAAAAATTTCTTGTTTTTGAAGTTATCTAGGACTACTTTTCCCAATGTTGCCCTTCCATTTTTATTACTCTCTTTACTTGTTTCACTCATTTGACTGTGGCCATGCTGAAGCACCGCCTTTTAGTCGAGCTAATCGACCCCAGGACCTATTCTTTGTAAGCCTAGTACTTATTCTAT
>NW_026434157.1:0-492 GCF_001194135.2 Octopus bimaculoides
ATATATATGTATATGTATGTATGTCAATATATATATATATGTGTATATGTATATGTATGTATGTATATATATGTATATATATATTTGCATGTACAGTATATGTATAAATATGTATGTACGTATATATATATGTATATATATATATATATATATATATATGTATATATATATTTATGTATATATATATTTATGTATATATATATGTATATATATATGTATATGTATGTATATCTATATGTATATGTATGTATATCTACATGTATGTGTATATCTATATGTATGTGTATATATATATATGTATATGTATGTATATATATGTATATGTAAGTATATATATATGTATATGTAAGTATATATATATATGTATGTGTATATGTATGTATGTATATGTAAGTATATATATATATGTATATATATGTGTATGTATTTGTATGTATATATTATATGTATGTATATGTATTTCTATGTATATCTATCTATCTATCTACACAC
>NW_026434158.1:0-109 GCF_001194135.2 Octopus bimaculoides
AATCCAACAACTGCTGATGGGTTGACAGAGTTAACAGTTGAATTAAAATGTTTCAATTTATGTACAATATCCTCAGTTGTGCGGGACGACAAACGGATAACACCAGATG
>NW_026434158.1:119-231 GCF_001194135.2 Octopus bimaculoides
TGTACAATATCCTCAGTTGTGCGGGACGACAAACGGATAACACCAGATGACGTTTTAGTTATCATACCATTAATACCTACTGCAATCTTAATAAATAATTGTTTATGGACAG
>NW_026434159.1:0-206 GCF_001194135.2 Octopus bimaculoides
AGAAGAAGAAGAAGAAGACGAAGAAGAAGAAGGAGAAGAAGAAGAAGAAGGAGACGAAGAAGAAGAAGGCGAAGAAGAAGAAGAAGAAGAAGAAGAAGAAGAAGAAGAAGAAGAAAAAGAATAAGACGAAGAAGAAGAAGAAGAAGGAGAAAAAGAAGAAGAAGAAGGAGAAAAAGAAGAAGAAAAAGAAGAAGAAGAAGAAGAAG
>NW_026434160.1:0-587 GCF_001194135.2 Octopus bimaculoides
TTGCAAACTTTAAATTATCAAGCAACTTGCAAAGATTCCACGGTGCTATAGAAACCAAACAGTCTATGGGAAGATTTCAAAACCAAAGTATTTCAGGCTGCAAGTTCATCAGTCCTGTGACTGGTTCTCAGACAGATCAGCAGAAATTCATGATCTACTTTTAGAAAAATAAAACTTTGGCAATAGACTTCTTTCTCAGTCATTGAACCCCAACTCAAATGAAGCTTACAGAAAGCTGAAAAGGAGAGTGCAGACTGCTCTAAGGAAAATTAAACAGGAATGGTGGAATGATAGAGCAAATGGGGCAGAAGAAGCAACTGATAGAAATAATGTCACGGGTTTGTATTTTTATGTTAAGGAAGTATATGGCCCAAAATCTTCTTCAATAGCCCCAGTGAGAACAGCAAATGGATGTTTTCTTCTGACTGACACCGCTTCTATTCAGAAGCGTTGGGTAGAACATTTTGCTGCACTTTTGAAAAGATCATCATCTGTTGACATGAGGATGACAGAAAAAATTGAGCACCTTCCAGTTATAGAAGAGATGACATTTGAACCAAATCTAAATGACATTTATTTAGCTGTGA
>NW_026434161.1:0-327 GCF_001194135.2 Octopus bimaculoides
TAGTAGTAGTAGTAGTAGTAGTAGTAGTAGGGGTGATGCTGTGATGGTGATATTGAATAAAAAATTTTAATCCTCTCCATTCTTAACTTTAGCCTGCTAGGAAACAAGGATAAGAGAAACGTTTTAATCCCCAACAGAAATCGAAGCAATAATCTACACTGTACCTATTGATTACATGTACCTAACGATCTTACGTAATTTCTATATATACTCACACACACATATATACACATACATACATATATATTTATATATACTTACATATACTTATATGTATATGTGTATAACATATACTTATATGTATATAATATATATATATATATATAT
>NW_026434162.1:0-401 GCF_001194135.2 Octopus bimaculoides
ACACCTACAGAAAAAGCTAAGGACACCTGCAGAAAAAGCTAAGAACACCTACAGAAAAAGCTAAGGACACTTGCAGAAAAAAGCTAAGAACACCTGCAGAAAAAGCTAAGAACACCTGCAGAAAAAGCTAAGGACACCTGCAGAAAAAGCTAAGAACACCTGCAGAAAAAGCTAAGAACACCTGCAGAAAAAGCTAAGAACACCTGCAGAAAAGCTAAAACATGATTTTGCCAAAAGCAGAAATTTCCCCAAATATTTTGCCAAAAACGGTCATTTAGCTGCTATTTCTAGCAGAAATCTCCCCAAATATGATTTTGTCAAAAGCAGAAATTTCACCAAATATGATTTGGCCAAAAACAGTGATTTAGCTGCTATTTCTAGCAGAAATTTCCCCAAATATG
>NW_026434163.1:0-333 GCF_001194135.2 Octopus bimaculoides
TGACAGAATCTTTGCGTAGCTTGCTGTCGCGAAGCGTGTAACATAAAATTGCACGGAACGTTTATATACGACTATAACAGAGGCTTATAAGGAAAAACTACGCCAAAGTGCTCAATATGGAATAAATTTCATAGGGACATATATACACTCAGTAAAAAGACACGTATGTATTCCATTTTGATTGGTCTTAGCGAAAACTTACCCAAATGTGTCCTTGACAAATATTCATATAAATTATTATTATCATTATTCAGTAGTTTTATTTCTCTATCTGTGTGTATTCGCATATCCCAGAGTATGGTTGCTTATTATTATTATTATTATTATTATTAT
>NW_026434164.1:0-221 GCF_001194135.2 Octopus bimaculoides
CAGTCAGTAGCCGTCTGAATCGTGCCTAAGGTCCTGTTCAAAGATGGGAGATGCATTTTCGGCATTTGGACGCAGACAGAATGCTTAGTGTATCCCTTCCTGCTGGTCACTTCTTTGCAGTGTCCGTTGCTGCTGTCCATGCCACAGCCTTTACAGTGTTCACAGAGTAATGAGCAGCAGTCGTGATGTTGGTATTTTGATACTAAGGGCTTTGTCCAGCT
>NW_026434165.1:0-215 GCF_001194135.2 Octopus bimaculoides
TGTATGTATGTATGTATGCATGTATGCATGTGTGTATGCATGTATGTATGAATGTGTGTATATATATACGAGAGTCGGCTGAAAAATTCATAGGCTGACGAAGACACTCTCATGGAATGTGAGCCAATGAGGCTTATTTTTCAATATAGCCCCCTTGCAGCGAGTTGGCAGAATCGTTAGCACGCCGGGCGAAATGCTTATCGGTATTTCGTCTG
>NW_026434166.1:0-390 GCF_001194135.2 Octopus bimaculoides
TATATACATATATATACATGTATATATATACATATATATATATATATATAGAGATTGGAGCCTGGTGCAGCCTCTTGGCTTGCCAGTTCCAGGTCAAACCATCCAACCCATGCCAGCATGGAAAGCATACATACACATATCTCTTATCTTCCATCTTCTTTCAGTCACTATCACTGTGGCCATGCTGAAGCACTGCCTTATTTTTTAAAGCCTGCTACTTATTCAATTAGTCTGTTGAACTGCTACATTATGGGGACATAAACAAACCAGCCCCAGTTTTCAAGGTGTGGTGAGGAACAAACACAAACATAAAGACACACACAAATAGATATATACATAGATATAGATATACATATATATAGATATACATATATATAGATATACATATAT
>NW_026434166.1:400-1012 GCF_001194135.2 Octopus bimaculoides
ATAGATATACATATATATAGATATACATATATATAGATATACATATATATGTAATGGGCTCCTTCGAGATTCGATCAACCAAATCCATTCACAAAGTTTTGTTTGGGTCAGGACTATAGTAGAAGATACTTGACAAAGCTGTCATGCAATGGAACTGAACTCAGAACCATGTGGTTGGGAAGCAAACCTCATACCACACAGCCATGCCTGTGCTCATATGAGTGTATTTTTTATATATACATATATGCACATGCATATATATGTATGCAGGTGGTTGCATAAGAAAATTTAGTAAGAAATATTTCTGGTGATATATCAAATACTGAGGCATACTCCATTTTTATGGTTAAGAATGGTTAAGAAACTGACAAAATCAGCAGTTAAAAAAGACATGAAGATAAGAGAATAGTAAGGAAGAAGAATCTAAGGAGACAAATAAGAAGGAAAAAAGATGGAAAAACTGATGAAAATGAAGAAATAGATGAAAGATGAATATGATGAAAAAAAAAGAAGACAAGATAAAGAAGAAAAGTTTAAGTTTCAAAGGCACTATACATAAAATAGTATGTGTGTGTGTGTATACATAGATATCACACACACACACACACACAC
>NW_026434166.1:1626-1740 GCF_001194135.2 Octopus bimaculoides
TACATATATATATATACATATATATATATATATACACATACATATATATCATATATAAATCCATATTAATTACGTATATATTATATATATATACATATATATATCATATATATA
>NW_026434167.1:0-363 GCF_001194135.2 Octopus bimaculoides
CTCTCTCTCTCTCTCTCTCGTTGCTCACATGTGACCATTGTTCCTCTCTCTTTTCCTCACATGACCATCTTTCTTTTCCTGCATGAACATTCAAAAGAGAGGACGTTTTTTCTCTCTCTTCTATCTTTTCTCTTTTAAAAAAATGTTTCTCACAGTGCTCACTATTTCCTCTCGTTCTGGTCTAAAGGCCCTCCATGTTTATTTTCATTTGGTTTCCTTGTATGTCTCCACTGTCATGTTCCCAACTTTGACCCTCCATAAATCCTAAATCTTTTATTTATTACTTAATTGAATGCCACACATCCATTTCCAAGTAAGTTTATCTAAACAATATATATATATATATATATATATATATATATA
>NW_026434168.1:0-355 GCF_001194135.2 Octopus bimaculoides
TTTTTTTTTTTTTCGAGACACATCGTAGGAAAAGAAAAAGAAAAAGGGTTACATTCTGTTGCTTGTGTTTTGTTATGTATTTACTTGTATGTAACGTCAGTTGCTGAACGTTTAACATTGGTACAAAATGCTGAGAATTAGGTTGGGTATATCCTTCGTCTAGATTTTCCCATGTTATTTTATGATTATGCATTATGTATTATTGGCATAACAATCCTACCAAAACACAATATTATGTATGTATTTAGCCATATTTACGTTTCTATGTATATATCACGTGTTATGGTGGAGGCGCAATGGCCCATTGGTTAGGGCAGCGGACTCACGGTCGTAGGATCGCGGTTTCGATTCCTAG
>NW_026434169.1:0-345 GCF_001194135.2 Octopus bimaculoides
CTTCTTCCAAAACAACGCTGTGCATATGATCAAATTTTTCGTGTTTTTTTATTATTATTATTATTATTTATTATTATCATTATTGTTGTTGTATTATGAATTCAGAATTGATTTCCCAATTGAAAAATAAATTGAATTTAGAATAACAAAATTTTCTACAACATATTTTGCCTTTTTCTTCCAATATATAAGGAACAATTTCATTCTCGGGCAATGCCTGGTGCCTCTGCTAGTATTATTATAAGAATATAATATAATATATGTTAATAAATTTAAATTTTTGAACTGACAATTGAATATCTCCATTTTTTATTCATTTATATATATATATATATATATATATAT
>NW_026434170.1:0-204 GCF_001194135.2 Octopus bimaculoides
ATATGTGTGTACACGTAACTGTGTAAGACTCTGTGTGTGTGAAACAATAGCTGAATGTGTACGATGGTATCTTTCTGTTTAACATACAAACTGCGTGTGGAATGTGTGGTGATATCTGTGAGTGTGTGAGTTGTTATCTGTGTGCATTTGTGTAACAATCTAAGACTATAATTCTCTGCTGATATCTGTGCGTATGTGTGTGCG
>NW_026434171.1:0-309 GCF_001194135.2 Octopus bimaculoides
TATATATATATATATATAATGTATGTATAAACATACATACATATACACACACATACATATATAGACACGCATGCATACATATGTATAGACACAAACATACAATATACACATATATATACATACATATATATACACCCATACATACATATATACACATACATACATATACACATATATATACACATACATACATACAGTGTAGTGAGCCCTGCTCTTATCTTGAGAATAAACACTGAAGACAATGCGGACACACAAAAGGAGAGGGATGGAATCAAAAATAACAATGCCAACTAAAATAACGACGACGAC
>NW_026434172.1:0-423 GCF_001194135.2 Octopus bimaculoides
AAAACAGAAAACGAACTTTTTTCGAACAACGAAAAAAACAAATAGAGAAATGAGACATGCAACATAAAGAGTATACCCCTTTGTCAATTGTCTCTGTTTCATCTACTCAGTGTTTCAAAGGCAAGGACAATATGCAACTTCATTGAAACAGTCCTTCCCGCAAAGCAAATTAAATAAAATTTGGGATTTTTTGCGGAAAGTGTTAACAAGAACAGGACAGTGAGAACAAGACAGTAAAAACAAACGGCGAGGGCTGTTAAGCCAAGACAATAGAAAAATTATTATAAACGCTAAGTAGATGAGCTATGAGAGAAGAGACAGAAAAAATCACGTCTTTTCTTTAGAAAGGCAGTGGACAGAAAGAGAGATCCCCTTCATCACGTGTCAGCGACGAGAGAGTCAAGGAGGAAGAGTGAGAGAGAG
>NW_026434173.1:0-741 GCF_001194135.2 Octopus bimaculoides
TATAAAAATAAAACTACTGAACAATAATAATAATAATAATGATAATAATACAAAAACGTAATGAAAAGTAATACAACTGCAAAATATGTGGAGATGGAGAAGAAACAATAAATCATATTGTCTCTGGCTGCCCAGTCGTGGATAAGAAGGAATATATTCACAGACACGACAGAGCTGGGATCTATATACACTGGAAGTTATGCTAACACTATGGAATAACAACAGAAAAAAAGATGATATAGGCACACGCCAGAAAAGGTTAGAAGATAAGAGAGCAATCATACTTAAGGCCAATGTACCGGATATAGTTGTCAGAGATCAAGAAAAAATGCTTTCTAATCGATGTATCAATACCAACAGATGACAATGTTTCTCTAAAAGAAATGGGGAAACTTTCAAAATACAAAGATCTGGAAATAGAAGTAACTCGAATGTGGAGCCTAAAAACAGAACCAATTCTTCCTATAGTAGGTGCATTAGGTATGATAAAAAATATTCAGAAAAAAACATAGCAAAAACACCAGGACTTACAAATATATATAACATACAAAAATGGCACTACTAGGTACCACACATCCTACGTAAAACACTTTCAATACAGTAAAAATAAGAGCATCACAAGAAACCACAGCACATACTGAAGGCACACAGAGCTGCGCTCAGTAGTGTAGCGAAAGCACGTGATGAAAATAAGACTGCTGAATAATAATAATAATAATTATGATAATAATAATAATAATA
>NW_026434173.1:1152-1674 GCF_001194135.2 Octopus bimaculoides
GAATCTAAAAACAGAAACAATTCCTATCATAGTAGGTGTCTTAGGTATAATAAAAAAATATTCAGACAAATACATAACAAAAATACCAGGACTTACAAATATATATAACATACAGAAAATTGCACTACTGGGTACTGCACACATTCTACGCAAAACACTTTCAATACAGTAAACATAAGAGCACCACAGCAAACCACAGCACATACCCAAGGCGCACAGAGCTGCGCTCGGTAGTGAAGTGAAAGCACGTTATAAAAATAAAACTACTGAACAATAATAATAATATGACTGAAAAATGGCATGGAAAACCCCTCAATGGCAAATACCCAAAGAGAGCGAATAATGCAGATATTGATAAAGTCCTTACCCATCAATGGCTAATGGACACGGGCTTGAAATCAGAAACAGATGGGTTTATCATAGCAGCCCAAGATCAATGCCCAAGATCAATGCCCAAGATCAATGCCTACACACGATCGATCATGTTGTCTCCATGTGCAGTCTGCTTGTGCCTACAGAGTA
>NW_026434174.1:0-380 GCF_001194135.2 Octopus bimaculoides
GTAAAACATTAATGAAAAATGTGGCCCCCGTTTTAAAAAAGATCCGTAGAAAGATATATTTTTCAACGTGTAAATACTGAACAGTATATATAGGATAAAATCCTTTAAGAGCAGAAACATTTGTGTACGTAATCTATACGACATCTAGCATTTCTGGATGACTTTTATAACTTCTAAAATTGCAGAAGAATTTTCCGGTCGGCAGTTTAGCTTAAAGGTAGAGCACTCTAACCGGATATTAGAAGGGTGTGACTTCGAACTTCATGGCTGGTTGCCGACAAATTTTTCTGCTCTTAAAGGATTTTATCCTATATATACTGCTCAGTATTTACGCGTTGAAAAATATATCCTTCTACAAACTTATGTTTGTTTACATATGA
>NW_026434175.1:0-455 GCF_001194135.2 Octopus bimaculoides
ACACACACACACACATATATATACACGTATATGTATGCGTGGGTATAAGCTTCACGAAATATACATATACAAGCACGTAGACATATACACAAACATGTCTGAGTATGTGTACCCGCATGCACGTTGTGTGCATGTATTTCTGTGTATATATACACATTGAACGCAAATATACAAACTACCAAATCTATATACAATACTGTATTCAAATCACAATCTTTAAGAGCAGTTAAGCGGATGATTTATGAATGGCTGATATTTCACAAACACTAATGCACTCCTCCTATCCCACCTCGTCTCCTCCTCCTCAATATCATCATCATCATCATCAACATCATCAGTTTCTTCAATGCTAATGATCATGATGAATATCTCATTACCACCCTCAAAGCAATACTACTTCTCCTCATCCTCTGCCTCATCATCGTCATCATCATCATCATCATCATCATCATCAT
>NW_026434176.1:0-236 GCF_001194135.2 Octopus bimaculoides
ATGCACACGTACACAAGCAGGTGCACTTACATACATACGAACATACACATGCACATACACACACACGCACATATATGCATATATACATAGATATACAGATATATGTCTGTTCCCATATGTATATGCAAGCAGTTATATATTGTTAGAATAAAGCATACATAGCTAGACGTATAGTAACATACTGCACCATTACAAAGATCAAACGGCGATATACATACATACATACATACATACAT
>NW_026434177.1:0-2641 GCF_001194135.2 Octopus bimaculoides
ATATATATATATATATATATATATATATAGATGGATAGATAGATAGATACGTAAACACACATGAGAAGATGTCAAGTACCACTTCGATATGAAGTACCTCTTAATAGACTATCATCCACAAAAGATGTTGAACCTCGAAAAAAAAAGAAGTATCCATACATGTACACACACATACGTGTGTGTTGTGTGTGCATGTAAGTGTATACACAGATTTACATACATATAAATATATATGTGTATATACAAACATGCACACACACACACATATACATACATGCATATATTTCTTTGGAGGTGGAGAGTCTGCCAAAGGTTGACCCAATTGAGGTACCAGCTACCCGAATTGATGGTACCCTGGTAGATAAAGCAATTAAGGATATGATTCCATCAGGAATCACCACTGAGATGCTTAAAATATTTGATGGTGTGGGTCATGGTTTTGTCACCTGCATTGTAAATCAGGTGGTTCATGAAGGAGTCATACCCAATGACTGGTGTAGCAGCACCATAGTCAACTGCTACGAGGGTAAAGGTGATGCTTTAGATAGAAATAACTACAGGAGTATCAAATTGCTGGATCAGGTGATGAAAGTTACAGAGAGGGTCATAGCCCAACTAATTAGGGAGAGAGTTAGACTAGATGAGATGCAGTTTGATTTGGTACCAGGCAGAAGCACCACTGATGCTATATTTCTGGTAAGGCAACTGCAGGAGAAATATCCAGCCAGTCCCCAGTCAAATCGTCCAGCCCATACTAGCATGGAAAGCGGACATTAAATGATGATGATGACACACAACTGGCTTCTTTCAGTTTCTGTCTACCAAATCCACTCACAGGGCTTTGGTCGGCCCGAGGCTATAGTAGAAGACACTTGCCCAAGGCACTACGCAGTGGGACTGAATCCAGAACCATGTGGTTGGGAAGCAAGCTTCTTACCACACAGTGACTCATGTGCCTGCCACGTAGCCACTCTTGCAGTTGTGTAGTCTTCATAAGGCAAAACATTTTTTCGCCTTTTAAAGTTTGTTTTTGAAAGAAAGAAGTTTATTTTTGAATGAAATGAAAAAGTAATGAGAGAGTGAACGAAATATACTTTTGTTTCAAGTTTCTGGATTTTAATAAAATGACAATTTCATGAATAAAACATTGGAGTTAGAAAAGATAGATTTTTAAAGATAAATCTTTTGGAATCTGATGAAAAACTAATTATACAGTTTTATTTAGATACAAAATAGGGATCTTTTTTAAAACGGGGGCCACATTTTTCATTAACGAAACACTTTGAAACTTGGAACACTGGTAGAATGTGTCATATAAAACATCTTTTTCTCTTAGTTTTCTTAAAAAAAAAAGAAATCCCTAAGTTATTCCATGTTAAAGTTGTCGTATTTCTGTAATTTCAACCAATCACTGACGTCCATTTAGCCGATATACATTAAGTGCCGACTACATAAACAAATGATTCTGAAACAATTCTATCGGTGATAGGGTTAGGGTTAGGGTTAGGGTTAGGGTAAAACAGCAAATTTAAAATGAAAAAAGCAAATAAAACGAAGGTATGGAGATTAAATACGCTTTACATCACTTAATCAGCCAAAGGAGTAAATGTAAACAACTGAATACTTGTCAGTGATTGGTTGAAATTATCGAAATAAGACAATTTTTTACATGAAATAAATTCGAATACAAAAATATTTTTCTGTTCTATAACACAAAATAGATAAGTATACGAAGTTTGAAAGTCTTTCCGAACCAAAAACACTACGTAAAACATTAATGAAAAATGTGGCCCCCGTTTTAAAAAAGATCCAAAAATAGATTCTTCAGATTTTATTGAAGGTTAAGTATTCCAAATGTTGATTGTTTGAAGTAGAAATTCATGAAAAGAAGACATAATCAGCTGAATATATGTGTGCAGAAATAGAAAAATATGCTTATAACATCCATCTTTGGTTCTGAGAATTAATTTGAAATTTCAAGCGAAACAAAATACGGAATCATAAATATAAATATTTCAAACATAAGCGCAGGTACGACTGTGTGGTTAAGAAGCTTGCTTTAGAACTAATGGTTTCAGGTTCAATCTCACCGTGCAACACTTTATGACATGTGTCTTGTACTATTCTTCAGAGAAGCATTCACCATCGTTATCATCATCATCATTGCTATCATCATTTAATGCCCGTTTTCCCATGCTGGCATAGGTTGGACAGCTTTTGAAGAGCTGGCCAGCTTGGGCTCCATTTGTCTCTTTTGACAGGGGTTTCTATGGCTGAGTGGCACCGGCACCAGTGCTTTATAAATGGCACCGGCACCAGTGCTTTATAAATGGCACCGGCACCAGTGTCATTTACTCATTCATCATACATTTGTCTGTGTGTCTTTCAGTTGCTCATTTACCACAAATTCATTTGTTAATTGAAGGTTTGTTCATTTGCTAGTCATTACAGCATTCATCGTAAGTTTTGAATTTGTTCTTCCCAAGAGCATTCATTCTTGCTTATAAATTGCAGTTTATTCATACTTTCTTCAGAAGCTCGTTATTAGGTTTTCCCATAACTCTACTCATTCCTGTATTGTCATTTTAATCATACGACGGGCTTCTTTCAGTTTCCATCTACCAAATCCACTCACGAGGCT
>NW_026434178.1:0-171 GCF_001194135.2 Octopus bimaculoides
TTTACAACATTATCATACATTTACAACATTATTATACATTTACAACATTAGCATACATTTACAACATTATTATACATTTACTGCATTATCATACATTTACAATATTATTATACATTTACAACATTATCATACATTTAGAACATTATTATACATGTACTGCATTATTTTACA
>NW_026434178.1:301-423 GCF_001194135.2 Octopus bimaculoides
CATACATTTACAACATTATCATACATTTACAGCATTATCATACATTTACAGCATTATCATACATTTACAACACTATCATACATTTACAACATTATTATACATTTACAACATTATCATACATT
>NW_026434178.1:433-576 GCF_001194135.2 Octopus bimaculoides
TCATACATTTACAACATTATTATACATTTACAACATTATCATACATTTACGGCATTATCATGCATTTACAACATTATCATACATTTACAGCATTATCATATATTTACAACATTATCATACATTTACAGCATTATCATACATTT
>NW_026434179.1:0-2737 GCF_001194135.2 Octopus bimaculoides
GACCACGAAGGACCAGTCTTTGTTTTTTCTGTCCGTCTTTTTGTTATTTTTCCTGTCCATCCTTATATCGTCTATCTGCCCGGATTTTTATTATCGTCTGTTGCGTTCTTGCATATAAATGTGCCGTGCACACAAGGGAGGGGGCCTTATGTTTACATTGGGCAGACGGCTGATTCATTTAAGAATCGTTATCGTAACCATGTTGCCAGCTTTAAGTCAATCAATAAGAGACATTCAACATCTTTGGTGGATTTTATATGGCGCCTGAAGGAGAGTAAAACGAAGCACAACATTGATTGGTCCATAGTTAGACATGCAAAACCATACAATATAATTTCCAGGAGATGCCGTCTCTGCTCCGAGGAATCTCTCAGTAAACTGTGGGCTAACGAGAGAAGATAATTAATGTAATTTCTGAAAGACTATCGAGTTGCCTACACACATATAAATGTACTTTCGCACAATGCAGTGAGAATGAATTTTGAGTAACCGTTAACTTAATTTAATTTACTTTAAGGTATGGATGATTTAAGTTTACTTTTAAACTCCCCATTCTTATTAATACCAAGTAAATAACTAACTCGCTTTGTGATCATAAGCGTACCAAACCTCGCGTGTGGACATTTTTGCTGCTGCTTGTACTCGCACCGTGCAGCTTGCCCGACGGTGTTTATACATCCATATCTGTTAACGGTTATTTTTAATGCTTTTCTCGTTGGATTGTGTGTTCGTTTCTCTTTTTGTCAACTGCAATTTTATGTTTGATCTTCTATATATATGAAGACTTTTCCTCCGTGCGGCTGTTTTTCTCTCTACAAAACGAACAGTTATATTGCGGAACAATCTTTTTAACGAGTGGGTTTTATTTCTTTATCAACCTACGAGATACATCTGCACCGCCAGATGCTCATGAACCAGTTGTTGAGTGTCCCACCCAAGAGGATTCGATGCTAGATGTATCGAAATAATCATCGTGATTAATAATACATTCTCGTATATTCCAACTTCTGTTTTTTAATTGTTACACACACACACACACACACACACACACACACACATACACACACACACACACACATATACATACACACACACACATACACACACACACACATACACACATATATATACCAAAGTAAGCACATAAATGTGAAACAAGGTGGGAAAAATAGTACTAGAATACCGGTGGCAGAGTAATAAGCATTTTTATTAAAGCTGCAAAAACATCCCAAAGATATCGCAAAAATCTGTTACTCAGACTTTCACGTTCCCGTTCGTTGGACAGTTTTAATTGAAAATGGAACAAGAATTAAAGTTCGATGCATAAATTTTTAATGTTATTATTCATATCACCGGTTTTTTAAGCCGTTAGTTGAAGCTACCAATGAAATGAAACCAAAAGCAAAAGTGTATCTGTCAATATAAATTGTATTTATGTCTATGCGTATAACATTAGTTCTTGTTCCATTGTCAATCGAACGTGTCCGACGAACGGATACGTGAAACTCTGGGTACCAGTTTTTTGTGATAATCTTTAGATGATTTTTCAGCTTTAGTAATGTGTGTGTGCGTCTGTGTGAATGTTGTTGCGTCTGTGTGAGTGTGTGTGCGCGTGTGTGCAGATGCCTTAGCAAAACCCTGATTTGAAGGTAAACTATGGACGAGTTGTGATACACCTGACAATTTCGATAACACCATGGGATCGAGAGACACGGCCCATGTTACTGATCTACTTGCAATCTACCTACTGCACTGTCTTAGTATTGAGCTCTCTGACCTTCATGGTGGTCTTTATAGGGAAGACGATTTATTTGTTAAACATAATAAGTCTAAAGTTGTCTTAGAAAGGACACGTATGGAAATTAAGAAATACTTTAGAAAATTGAACCTAGACTTAAACTTTGAGTATGATACTAAACTAGTAAATTTCTTGTATGTGAAATTAAACCTGAGTTCTGGATTACACTCTCCGTATACAAAATCCTGAAGAAATTCCTTAGTACGTAAAGACATTTTCCATTCACCCCTGTGTAATAAAATCATTAGGAATGGGAATTTTACAAAGGATTACGTGAATATCAGCTAATGCAGATATATTTAATTCCTGTTCTCATTTTTACAATTCTGCTCAATCTAACGAGATATTGCATTTGGAAACGTTGACTATAAGAATAATAATAAATTACCTCATAGGCAGATTAGTGAAGCTAAATCGACTGATAAAGTTACCCTGGATTCTCGGAATATTGTCCATCATGATAACTTAACTGAATTGTCTGCATTATAATAATGAAAACAGGGCTAAAGTAAAATGAAATCCAATACTTAGATCTAGTAGAAGTGATCCTAAGAGTCCGAATAAAAAATCCCTAGTATGAAGAGTAGTAATAAATGTTTAGATAATAGAGTCAAAATGTGTCTAATAAGCATACAATAAACGAGGAGCTCGGTTTAGAAAATAGTAGCAACACTAACTGTAGCAATAATATAAGCATTTATGGTATATATATATATATATATATATATATATATATATATTCTTTTTTTCTTTTTTTTTTAAGTTTCAGTTTAGAGCTGCGGCCATGCTGATGCACCACCGTGTATATATGTATATATAAAATCAAAATAAGCAACACGGATTTTAAAAATGATTGCAGTACGCACGTTTCATGCTACTCCATTTATTTAAGTAATGCGAGCATTACATTAAATGCAATATGTAGAGCCTGATAGACTT
>NW_026434179.1:3169-4078 GCF_001194135.2 Octopus bimaculoides
ATATATATATATATATATATATATATAATATATATCTATGATGTCCAATGGGACGTCGCTCTTAAATTTGACTTACATGATGAACTAACCGTTGAAATCATTAGGTAGTATAATCTATTTTGTTTTAAATTCTAAACGTACGAATGAAGTTTAGTGTGAGGAGGTGGTATATAAGAAGTCAATAATAGATAGTTAACGTAAAGAAATGGTTGTGAAAATAGAAGGATAAGTGTGAGTTAAAGATAAAATACGATGTATATAAGGGACTCATGTTTGCATAAACATTCATATTAGGTAATATGTATTAACGATAAAGGAGAAAGAAGTAAGTAAAAACATAAAGATAGTTTTTACTATTACAATTAAAATAGAGTATGGACTTATTGTGTCTATAAAGATAAAAAATGTGAAATTGCAATTGGAAATAAAGATTAGTATATTTTAAAAAATAAATAAATGTAAGGGAGATAAATGAGTGGAGGCAGAAGAGCAAAAGAATAAATAATGCTAAGGATATTGATATGTTAGGTTATACAGTTGGTGTGTTTTAGTATATATATAAAAGATTTTAGAGGTAATAACCTAGCTTAGTATTATTTGAGAAGAATATGTAATGGTAGTAAGGTAGTAGCGGATTTCAATCTGTAGGGGTGTAGTGCCAGTAAGAGTATAACAAAAAGTACAAGTCGACGAGTACGTATAAGTGTACAAAAATTTACCCATAATATAGAAGAAATATAATCTAATAAGGATTATTATTATATCTCTGTACGAAATGATCGTCTGCATGGATTAAACTTCTTATATATTTTAAGAACTTTTCTCCTCCATGTTTAACTAAATTGGTGAGTTTTATTGAACTTCATTCCATAAATTCAGCATATATTCTATATATATATATATATATAT
>NW_026434179.1:4444-5838 GCF_001194135.2 Octopus bimaculoides
TGTATTTTCTGAAATAACTGTGATTTTATCACACGAAGTGCGTTAAAAGTAAATTCTACGCGACAAAATTCAGAACAAGCACCACCCTGACTTTGTAATATGCATCATAAATCACACATATACACACAGGCACACACACACGCATACAAGCGCGCACATGCAAACACATAAACGTATCCATATATACATATGTATATACATATAAACATTGGTAATTGTGTCATATTAGTATTGTCTATTCCACTATTAAAAATGTATGAATGAATTCAAACAACTTTTAGTTAACCAGAAAAATGAAATATTTCTATTCTTGTATCATACCCTATATAGCTTGTCGTCCCGCAAACTGATCATGGAAATCCTTGTAAAGTTTGACAGTTCTTCGTCTTTCATATCTTTTAATAAACTCTTTGGTAAAGAAATGAAGTCCATCATGTCATCGACTTGTGAGTTTGAGTCGTTACGTATCTGGTGGAGGAAAATGGAACAAAAATTGAAATTGATACTTAAAAGAAAAATTCTTCTACGACTGAATTTTGTTGACGTCATAAAGATTTTTATAAACGTTTGACAGAACATGAAGTGAAGCAATTATTTCTTGGAATAGTGGATTTCAAAGCACATAGATAAAGATTTGAAAAATCCTTTGGAAAAGAGTATCCTCACAAGTAGCGTTTGATTTTCCTATTCAAAAATATTTTTAAGTCACTATTTTCCTGTTATTATTTAGAGTATTATGTGCTTCGAGATCCACTGCAAAAAAGGAATTATTACTATTACGCCTGTTATTGTTTTAGTAACTTCTACTTTTTCCACAAATACATTACTGCAACATTACAGTTAACATAACAAATAAAACTCTCATTATCACCCACTGCCACTGCTTCATACACAAGTAATCAGAGACGTTCCAACGTTAGTCGACTAATTATTCGTGTATTCAGTAGTTTTCTTCTTATTGTCCCAATATTTGACTTATTTGCGGGTACCTAGTGACATGAATACAACGGTATTGTTTACAAGGCCATGGCTATCTCAATCATATTCACCATTTGGTAGTGTTCCCGAAACATTTTGTAACTAAGTGCACACACATATAAGACAAATGAACACACTCACATAGTTAGACATTACACATTGGCATCAATGTTCCTCCCACTATATTGGCTGACATTCGGATCAAATATATCTTAATAAAAATTAGAACAGTTTGCTCTTTTATTCTGTGCGTAGTTAAGAACATGTTTGAAATTGTGTAAGTAGGGATTTCAAAAGGGGTTCAGTAGGTCAACTATCAAAATTTCTATTGAATTCAATAAAAGATTTTTAAAAATTGAGTCACATATTTCTTTTCTATTCAGAATATGCTCATCTGTATATATTTGTGGGGGGGG
>NW_026434179.1:8528-10871 GCF_001194135.2 Octopus bimaculoides
CTACAAAAAGTCATTAAAAATTCAAATCTAAATATTAACTTCTGTCATAACCTTTCCGTAACGGATTCAAATTGATCCACCATTGGAGAACATGAACACATAATCTAAGAGCTCAAAAGAAAAGTTACGACGTATTACTACTTGGTAGATAACTTTAATCGTAAACATTTACACATACACACATACAGTTGATCGTAATGAACACTGATACAAAGACATACACATTCCTCTTGACCTGAAACTATTAGCAAATCTACTATAAGAGTATTTCGAAACCGTCTTTCACTCACCTTCATCAATATCTTTGGTGGTGATGTTCTTTAGTTCTCCAGTGAGCCACTCTGTATTGTTACACTGGGACATGTCTGGTTTCAGCCACATGCTCGTAAATGGCGAACACTTTCGTGATGTCCTATATTGATTTGTTGTCAATTCTTGATATGCCACCATTCTGGAAGAACTGAAATTTTATTATCAAATATGTCTCATCGTTTTATTTCAGCAATCACACTGGAATGCAAGAATTACGTTGATCTGGTTGTAAATTGTTCTTATAATCTAGTTGATGTAGTTAGACCAAAGTAAAAATCTTGTCACACTCTATATAAAATGGAAGACACCAGTGTTAAATGGTTTGAACTGACAGACATTAATTCTATAATTTTAATCTTTGTAGGTGTTTTATTTAGTATACTGTGTAGCATTCTCTCACAAAGAGATTAAAGTGAAAACTTCAAAATTTGTGAAGAGAGAAAACAATACAAACGAACCAGTGTCTTGTTGCTGTGTTTGCATGGCATCGAATCGTCGCATTAGTTCCTACTTTTGTCATTGGCCAATTGAATGTACCATTGTAAGTTGATGTGTCTTCATTACAAAACACTGAAAAAGATACAAAACGAAGATATGAGATATACATGAGAGAAGAATTTAGTGTAATTTATATAATAAAAATACAGGGATATTTGTAAAGGTAAGTGATTAAGTAATTATATTTTAATCAAATTAGTAGTAGTAGTAGTAGTAGTAGTAGTAGTAGTAGTAGTAGTAGTAGTAGTAGTAGTAGTAGTAGTAGTAGTAGTAGTAGTAGTAGTAGTAGTAGTTATGTCATTATAACTTCGGTGATGAAGAAAAACAAAAGCGATTAGATATCCACGTTCCATTCTGCCTGAATGTATAAAGAATGGGTACGTTACATTCGAAATTGTCTTAAAAGAAATAACTAAAAACGATTAGAGCCATGAATTAGGACAGCAAAAGCGAAGAAAGTTATAATTAATGGATTCTAAATATATTTACAAAATGAATCCCTGATTTGTTGAATTTATCGCCCTTTCAATATATAGAAAAAGGTAAAAAGAAAAAAAGCGCATCTGGCACAAGTTGCTTCAAACTCCAAATCGAAATGGGAGATAACTAAAGTAACCTGTTGGCACTGAATTTGCAGAATTGTTAGCACGTCTCACTGAGATCTAGGTTCAAACTCTGCTGAGGTTAACTTTGTCTTTCCTCCTTTCCAGGTCTATAAAAAAAAATAATATCAGTCCAGGCACTTTTAGTTCTTTGTACAAATCCCACTATGTCATTCCGGTGTGGTAGAATTAATCCATCATCCGGTTTAACAAAGTTGTGTGACAGCTTCAGTGCTACTTATGAAAAAGAACATTCTGATATAAGTATTTGATCTAGGTCTCTAGTTTGGTGACACCCACTTTCCTACCTCTCACCCTCTACGAAGAACCTGTAAAAAGGATCATGGAATTGTCACGAATTAATATGTCATTAAGTATAAGAGGGTTGGGATCTTCTGGAGACATCTGTGATTATGTGTCTGCCTTAAATGTCGTCATCAGAACAGCATTCAGTAATATATAAGACTTAGACGTGTGTATTTGTGTGTATGTTTGTCTGTGTGTCATGTTTCAATGGTAACACCTATTTATGACAGCGAATATGACGCCGACAATGATGAAAAGGATGATAATGAGTGATAGCGATAAAAAGTAAAGAAATTATAATGGGTGATAGCGATAGAAATGTTAAGAAACTCACTACTTACTTTCACCTTTTGATTTCACCTTAACTTGGTTTATTCTCAAGTTACGCAATGTTTGGGATGCATTCAGAATTTTGTAAAGTTTTTGCAAAACCTGATCTTTAGTACTTCCAATGAGGGTTGTACAGTAAATAGTAAACAGCACTGTACTTTTCTCCAAACTGAAACAAGATTTTAAAAAGAAGTTAAAGAAAAATTAGTTTCAGCAACGACAACCAGAATGCTTTCGTACTCGTCAGTCTAACTGGTTTTAAAGATGTTGATCTTATCCTCATAAGAGAAATCTA
>NW_026434179.1:12528-13611 GCF_001194135.2 Octopus bimaculoides
GAGAGAGAGAGAGAAAGAGAGATAGTCAGAAAGAGAGCTAGATAGATAGATAGATAGATAGATAGATATAGATATGTGTGTGTATGTGTGTATGGGTGGGTCTGTGTTTGAACGTGTGCATTGTTATATTTGTGTTCTGTTCGTGCCTCACCACCACATGACAAGCGAATTTGGTTTGGTGATATTCCCTTAACATGACGGTTTGGTGAAGAAAACGATAGAATTAGTGCCAGTCTTTAAATATGTAATGGATGGGATGAATCTGTTAGAATAAAACCTTTGAAGTGGTGCATCAGCATAGTAATAGACCGATGGCTGAAAAATGTCGGGTGCATGTGTGTGTGTGTGAAAGTGTGTGTGTGTATGTGTGTGTGTGTGTGTGTGTGTGTGTGTGTGTGTGTGTGTGTGTGTGTGTGTGTGTGAGTGTAAGTCGCAGAAGTAGCCGTGTGATAAAAAAACCTTGCTTCTTAACTGTATGATTTCCGGTTCAGTCCCACTGCGTGGCACCTTGGGTGAGTGCCTTTTGCTATAGTCTCGGGCCGACCAAAACACTCGCAGCAAATTTGGTAGACGGAACTGAAAGAAGCCCATCGTATATATATAGCGATATGTATATGTGTGTGTACATGTATGCATGTATTTGTGTGTCTGTGTTTGTCCCCCACCATCACTTGACACTGAGTTGGTGTGCCTACCTCCCCGTAGCTTAGGGGTTCGGCCAAAAAGACCGATAGAATAAGTACAAAGCTTAAAAAGTTTAACTCATGGGGTCGATTAGTTCGACTAAAGGCGATGCTCCTGTATGGCTACAGTCAAATTTTTGAAACAATAAATGAATAAAAAATATGTCTATACAAAAATATATTTGCATATGTGTGTGCACCTGCACGTTTGTGCGTACATTTATACATATATATACATACACACACACTTAAACACACACACACACACACACACACACACATATATATATATATATATATATAAACCATAACATTTCAGGAGGTATGAGCAGCAAATATATTTATTTCAGTATTTGGCGTCCTCAGGCTGACGCCCGGTTTCGCACACTTTTTTCAATTT
>NW_026434180.1:0-224 GCF_001194135.2 Octopus bimaculoides
ATATATTATATATATAATATATATATTATATATATTATATATATATTATACATATTATATACATATAATATATATATTAGATATATATATATATAATACATGTATTATATAATATATATATTATATGTAATATATTACATATATATATAACATATATATATATATATTACATATATATATAATATATATTACATATATTGCATATATATATATATATATATATA
>NW_026434181.1:0-406 GCF_001194135.2 Octopus bimaculoides
ACACACACACACACACACACACATATATGTATATACATACCTATCCATACACACATATATATGCATGCACACTTATAGATGCTAACATATAGAAAGGAATATATCAAAAGACATGCATATGTCTATATAATCAGTGTATATAAGTGCATACATAAGTAAAAAGATGCACAGGTGCCCAGCAGTATAATCATATACGTATATAGATATAGAAAAATGCATATAAATGCAAATAAACAAATAGAAATTTAAATGTCAGTGAAAAATAGACATGTAGGCATATAGACATGTAGGTATATAAACATATATGAATCATATATAGAGATATGGACATATGCAGATGTGTGTGTACATGTATGCATGTGCATGTGTGTGTACCAAGATGCAGAAATACATACACATATATATA
>NW_026434182.1:0-204 GCF_001194135.2 Octopus bimaculoides
AGAAGAAGAAGAAGAAGAAGAAGAAGAAGAAGAAGAAGAAGAATTGAAGACGAAGAAAAGAAGGAAGAAGAATTGAAGACGAAGAAGAATTGAAGATGAAGAAAAGAAGAAAAACAAAGACTACACACAGCAACAACATGAACAACAAGGAAAACATTAGCGACAACAGGAACATCGATAACAACAACAACAACAACAACAACA
>NW_026434183.1:0-247 GCF_001194135.2 Octopus bimaculoides
AGTGGTTGGTGTTAGGGTGTCCAGCTGTAGAAAAAACCGAAACAGACAATGGAGCTTGGTATGGCTCCCAGCCTTGCCAGCTCCTATCGAACCATCCAACCCATGCCAGCATGGAAAACGGATGTTAAATGATAATTGTGTGTGTGTATGCTTATATATGCAAACACAGACATGCATACATTCATAATACACATGCGTATATATAAATGGGCTGTGCGTGAGAAGACCCGGCAAGCCAAGTAAGATC
>NW_026434184.1:0-509 GCF_001194135.2 Octopus bimaculoides
AAGTGTTGGCGTTAATGCAGCTTGTCTTGTCTTCACCTGTATCTGTTGCAGCAAGCAAAAGAACATTCACTGCACTTCGCCATTTGAAGACCTGGCTCCGTACCACAATGACACAACACCGTCTTACACATACAATGAAAACACTTTGCACATCCTCATGAAACAAAACGTTTCATTAACAAAACGTGTGAGCGTAGGAAAACTTTTTCAATATGTTGATACAGTTTTTTTCATATACGTGTGTATTATGGAGTGATGCAAAAACTCGGCTTACTTCCATTTTAACACTTCTTATAGCTTCATTATTTCTTGGTAAACTGACATTTGAATGTTCAGAGAAAACTTCAAAAGTAACTATTAGTGGCTTCTCTTCAAGATGAACAAAATTTGGCATCATGCTGTTATCAAGTACCTGTAGAAAAATGATTTAGTCCCCAAGGACATGTTGATATATTGGATGATGATGCTCCAGTTTTATCAACAGTGCAAAGCTGATTAACTGATTTGAG
>NW_026434185.1:0-466 GCF_001194135.2 Octopus bimaculoides
TTTCTCTGTAAAAATAGATTTGTATAATTTTTACGTCAATAAAATTTGTAAAAACCTCAAACAATGACAAGTTTAATGCGTTATGTTGTACAAGAGATTACGTAAAAGAAACGTTTTCAGAAATCGAAATGGGCTTTTGGTCTCACTTCAACGCAGTTTATTATTGACTTTCCGTATTTCTATCAATATAATCGATCATTGAATCGTGCAATGGAGAATACTGGTCCAATATTAGTTTATTTGGATGATGGTGGTGACGGTGATGATGATGATGATGATGATGACGAAGAGAACGATGATAATGGTGGTGGTGTTGATGGTGGTGACGACGACAGTGCGGCGGCAGCGGAGATGGTTTTTGTTGTTGTTGTTGGTGGTGGTGGTGGTGGTGGTGATGCAGCTGATGATGGTGATAATGGTGATGACGATACTGCTGCTGCAGCTGCTACTGCTAATGATGATGATG
>NW_026434186.1:0-758 GCF_001194135.2 Octopus bimaculoides
TATATATATACTTATATATATATGTACGCATATATGTGTGGTGTGTATGTCTTTAGGCAAATTATGTGGGTATGCCTCTATGGTCATATGTACCCGCTCGTTTTGTACATATGTCAGTTTGTGTTTGAAGGCATGGCTGTAGATTTTTGCGTGTTTGTTTGTGATTGCGGGACATAGATTTGATTAGATAGAACGATGTTGATGCTGTTTGTGACTGTATTCATGTACAGAAGTATGTGGTGTACCTCTGTGTGTGTATGTGTGTGCGTCTTGTTTATCTTTTTTGTATCTGTCTGCGTGTGTCATTGACTTGGCCCTGTGTTGTATGTGTGAATGTAGACGTAGACGCTGAGCGGACGAAATGGATGTCGTTGTTGTAAGGATGTGGATAGATGGCGCTTCTGTGGTCCGTTTCGAATTTGGCAACATTTCGCACACGTTGACATTTCACTGTATTTAGAGAGCAACAATTTCAAGGACAATTCAACAATATAAACAACAACAACAACAACAGCAGCAGCAGCAACAAACAACGCGAACACAATGAACAAATATATAGAACCAACATGAGAACGACAAACAGACAGTAAATATACATATGATAACAGATAATGCCAGCGAGGTGGTGGGATTTGATCTTTCTACTTGTCCTTCCTATGCTTCCCCCTTTGCCTCACCCTCTCTACCTACCTACCTACCTACCTACCTACCTATCTATCTATCTATCTATCTCCCTCTCAATTTTCATATATATATAT
>NW_026434186.1:1174-2286 GCF_001194135.2 Octopus bimaculoides
TTTTAACCACATGACAAACACACATCCTCTGTTTTATTTATAAATATAAATAAAACACAGGATGTTTCGAATTTTGCTACAAGGGCAGCAACGTTTGGGGAGAGGATGAGTCGATTGCATCTGGTACCTGTGTTAACGACCACGAAAGGACGAAAGGTAAAGGCGGCCTCGGCGGAATTTGAACTCAGAACGTAGAGACGGGCGAAATTCCGCTAAGCATTTCGGCCAGCTCACGGCCTTAACATAAGTCATAAATTTTGAAGGTTATTTTCCTGTGGCATACAATTTCTTCTGAAGGTTTTAGGATTTAATCAGCTTACAAAATTTTGTTTATATAACGGTTGTTATTGTTAACGCACAAGACGATGTAACGAGAAAATTATCTGAAAAAAATCTCTCTTGTTTTATTTTTTATATATGAGCGTGTGTGTGTGTGTGTGTGTGTGGGAGAGAGAGAGATAGAGATAGAGAGAGAGTGCATGTATACATGTATGCATGTATGCCTAATGTTGCTTGCACATTTATTCGCGAAAGAACATAAGATTTAGCACGAGACCTTAAAGTATGTGCATAATAGTAAAACATTAAAAGCCAATGAAACGAGAGACGTTCTACAACGGAAAATTGTAATTAAAAAAGGATTAAACGGCGGTATAAATATTTATGCCAACAAGACGAAGGGTAGAGCATGTATGCATGCATGTATGCACGCATGTATGTATGCATGTATGTATGTATGTATGCAAGTATGTATGTATGTATATATATATATATATATGAAAGCATATATGCTTGTGTGTATGTATGTATATATATATGAAAGTATATATGTATGTGTGTATATATATGAAAGCATATATGTATGTATATATCTATATGCATACAAATGCATGTATACGTATACAACTATGCATAATACTTACACACAGAGGTGTGTTTATATATGTGTGTGTGTGTGTGTATGTCTGTGTACACGTATGTGTACACTATGTATAGATATATGTACATATATATGTATACATGTATGTAAATATATGTGTGTGTGTGTTTATATATATGTATACGTACATATATGTCTATACGTGCATATATACATACGTGCATATATATAT
>NW_026434187.1:0-290 GCF_001194135.2 Octopus bimaculoides
CGGATATTTGTCCTCATTTTGTTTGTTGTTAACACAACGTTTCGGCTGAGCCTCCATAAGGTGTCTTGAGAAGATTTCGAACATGGGTTCTGATTCCTAACGTATCTTTCGATCTTGTTATTATTATTATTATTATTATCATTATTATTATTATTATTCAGGTCATTGCCTAGAATCGAACTCGGAATCTTGTGGTTAAGAGCGTTGGCTACTAATCCCAAGATTCCGAGTTCGATTCCGGGCAGTGACCTGAATAATAGTAATAATAATAATAATAATAATAATAATAA
>NW_026434188.1:0-235 GCF_001194135.2 Octopus bimaculoides
CCTGTTGGGGCAAGCGAAAGTGAAATCGTGATGGCACCTGTACCAGTGGACCACTAAGAGCACTGTCTGGCTTCCGTGCCGGTGGCACGTAAATAACACCATTTGAGCATGGCTATTGTCAGTACCGCCTGACTGGCCTTCGTGCTGGTGGTACGTAAAAGCACCCACTACATTCTCGGAGTGGTTGACGTTAGGAATGGCATCCAGCTGTAGAAACTCTGCCAAATCAGATTGG
>NW_026434189.1:0-208 GCF_001194135.2 Octopus bimaculoides
TATACACACACTCACACACACACAAATATATACAGTAAAAGAGATAATGTACGTATATATTAAATATACGCATTTATACATACGTATATATGTATAGGTCCATTTATGTAAAAATAAATATGGATATATATGTATATATATTTGAAAATTATATATATATATATGTACATATATATGCATACATATACACGTATATATATATATATAT
>NW_026434190.1:0-509 GCF_001194135.2 Octopus bimaculoides
ATTTCACCCCTCCCCTCCCCCAAAATTGCATAGAACTGCTTTAAAGCGCGGGTTTATGCTACATTCCCCACCCCGTGGTATGTCTTTTAACTAGACTGTCTATTGTACATGGGATTCACGTGTCTTAGATGACACGTGGACGCTTTCAGACAGGTCGTTATATCAGGAATAGTATGAGCTCATTTTTTCCTTTATGCCTACATATGGTGAGTTGCTATTAGTAATAGTATTATGCAAAAGTAATGCTTATAAGTTCTTGATAGCTGCAGAGTTTTCATTCGAGAACTATGTTATTCGAGCTTTCTATTTGAACTTTACCCAAGAGTGACCTTAAAAGAACCAGTCCGTTCGCTTTGAGGAGATGCAAATAGAACAATTTTTTAACAAAAAAAGTGACTTCATAAAACGGTTATAAAGAGCAAAGTTTGTTGTCCCAAGCTCGGGATTAAATCGAAGTTCGGGCTCTACTGGACGAGTTAGATAAGATAGACATGTATTCCCTTACGGCT
>NW_026434191.1:0-278 GCF_001194135.2 Octopus bimaculoides
TGTCTACAACTGTATGTATGTATATGTCGTGTATATAATATATATATATACACACACACACACATGTGTACAGATACATATGGGTGCTTATATATATGCATGCACATATATATATGCATATATATATATATGCACACACATATGCATGCACACATACATGTGTATATAATGTATATGCATGCACACATACATAGATCTGTCTTCATATACATACATGAGTGTGTGTGTGTGGCGTTAGGAAGGGTATCCAGCTGTAGAAACTCTGCCAAATCAGATTG
>NW_026434192.1:0-397 GCF_001194135.2 Octopus bimaculoides
TGTGTGTGTGTGTGTGTGTGTGTGTGTGTGTGTGAGTGTAAATATGAGCTCAGGAATGGCCAAATGATTAAGAACGTTGCTTTGCAATCATTTATTACGGGATCGATTTCACCTAGCGAAACCTTGCGTAAATGCCGTCTGCTATGACCTGACGTCATGGCACTGTATAGATGGAAGATATAACTAAGCTAGTCGAATGGACTCAATCTGTGATTAAAATTCAAAGCGAAGCGCACCTGACTTGTTTGTCTTTGACTGCGTCACATCGAAAATTCCGACGATCTTGATTACTGGTACCTACGTGCCTGTGAAGTACCCAACAGCAGAAGTTGGATTGTAAAAGGCGGTGAGGTGGCAGAAACGTTAGCACGCTGGGGCGAAATGCTTAGCGGTATCT
>NW_026434193.1:0-309 GCF_001194135.2 Octopus bimaculoides
ATAGATAGATACATGCATATATACATACATACATACATACAATACATACATACGTACAGTACATACGTACATATAGATATATATGGAAATCTATACATATATGTATGTATACACACACATACATACTCACACATACACACACACACACACACACATACACATATACATATATATATTCGTATGCATATATACATATTTATATATATATATAAATACATATATATGCATATATACGTATATGCATAATTGTATGTATATGTATAAATATATATATATATATATATATATATTTATTTATTTATTTATTTA
>NW_026434194.1:0-317 GCF_001194135.2 Octopus bimaculoides
GAAGGAATATTGGAATAAGATACTTTAAGCCTATTTTTCTCGCCAAAGCTTTTTGCGTTAACCATAGGAACTCTAAAGAGCAAACCTTTTCGCTTTCCTTTTGTACAGTCACAAAGCGTTTCTTCGCAATTATGACACACAATATTGAGGGGCCCATGTTTTGTGTTGATCACCTCAGAGAATTCCAAAATAGTCTTTATAAGCCTGACTCACAAACAATGCAATTTTATGTGAAGGAACCAGAGACATAACAGAAGCCATCAGGATTATTCACACATCTGTGTCTACTTGAAGAAATCATGATCAGATCTGAAAAA
>NW_026434195.1:0-646 GCF_001194135.2 Octopus bimaculoides
AATGATCATGCTTGGACAGTGCTGTTAGTGCTCCACTGGCACAGGTGCCATGCATCGAATATGGTTCAATTATTATTTCGATTTCACTTGCCCCAACAGGTCTTCACAAGCAGAATTTAGTGTCCAATGAAGGAGAGGTTGGCATGGGTGTATATATATATATATATATATATATATATATATATATATGTAAATGACCATCATTTATGCCTTGTCATATATATATATATGTTATATATATATTATATCATACCTTGATACTGTGGGGACTAAGTTCCCCATTAGCAGGCACACTGGTATTTATAGAGTGTTAAACACTTTCGGTGTGCAAATTAGGGGCTCTTTCATAGAGTTACTGTTGTATTTATTGAGTATATAAACAGTTTGGCTGCTGGTTTCCCAGGAGACTCAGAATGGTGTAGACACCTCTGATGAGAACCCGATAAGGTTCGAAAATCAATTAAGGTTACTCTTTTACTTGTTTCAGTCATTTGACCGTGGCCATGCTAGAGCACCGCCTTTAGTCGAGCAAATCGACCCCAGGACTTATTTTTTGTAAGCCTAGTACTTATTCTATCTGTCTCTTTTTGTCGAGATGCTAAGTTACGGGGACGTAAACACACCAGCATCGGTTGTCGAGCGATGT
>NW_026434196.1:0-305 GCF_001194135.2 Octopus bimaculoides
AGAAAGAAGAAAAAAAACAACAACATAATAATAATAATAATAATAATAATCATAATGATAATGATAACAATAATAGCCCAGATGCAGCACCAGGCAGTGGCTCTCATGGGTTCTGATCTTAATTGAGTGGAAGTGTAATCATGTACATTGTTTTGTCTTGGTATAAAAGATGGGCTACAGCAAATATTCTGTTCAATACCACAGATCTGCTTGTCAGTTATTTAACCTTAACCAGTTGAGCATATCCTTTGGTGACTGACGATATGTGTATCTCTGATCACGAGCAGAAGTAGTGGGAGAGCATC
>NW_026434197.1:0-296 GCF_001194135.2 Octopus bimaculoides
TGTGTGTGTGTGTATGTATGTATGTATGTATGTATGTGTGTGTGTGTTTGCGTGTGTGTTTGTTTGCGTGTGTGTGTGTGTATGTATGGAATGTTTGTATGTTTGAACGCAAGTAATTTATGTATATAATGCAAATACATATACACATTTGTGTGTGTATGTGTGTGTGTGTATATATACACACATGTATATTTTATGCATTATATATGCTAAAAACATGTTATATACATATATACATATACATACATACATACATATATATACATACACATATATACATATATATATATACATAT
>NW_026434199.1:0-287 GCF_001194135.2 Octopus bimaculoides
ATTAGAATATCAGCTAACAATATATAACAAATGAATTTCTATAAAAATACATATTTTGCCAATAAATAAAATTAAAATGTTTAACAATATAATTAAAAATAAATGTAATACTTATCTTATCGAAGTTTTAGGTTAAACTAAAATTATAAACGTGATATTATTAACTTTACGTTTATTAGAATATAAACTAACAGAAATATTAAAATATTATACAGAAATATTTGAAAATTTGGTTACGAAACACGTGTAGTCGTTTTATTATTTTAATGATTATTACTTTGTATTTT
>NW_026434200.1:0-245 GCF_001194135.2 Octopus bimaculoides
GCAAACGTAATCCAACTATGCAAAATATATAATAAAAAGTCAGGTTACAATATATTCCTGTTTGCTTCAAAGAGGAGTTAAAACCCTCCAAAGTCACGCATCTACCACTAGTTATTATATATTTTGCATATTTGGATTATGTTTGCTAGCCACTTTATCATTATTTTGATACATAATAACTTATTTGAATTATATATTATGACAGCATTCACCAACTTAAACAAGGAGACCGTCCAGAAGAGTTG
>NW_026434201.1:0-218 GCF_001194135.2 Octopus bimaculoides
GTTATTTTACTAAATTCTTTGTTATATTTAAAATTAATTGAAAGAAAAAGAGCATCTCAAAATAAATATGGTAACAAAAGGGTTAAGAAGGGAATTAATCAGTAGAAGATATAAGAGAAGGAAGCCTCAGTGTGGTTACTCTATATGCCAGAAATAATAGCCTAAATTTCCTTCAATCCACACCTTTCTAACTGCTTCTAATGTGCATCTGCCCAAAT
>NW_026434202.1:0-246 GCF_001194135.2 Octopus bimaculoides
TATATATATATATATTAATTTATTTTTAATTTGAAAAAAATGTATATACATACTCAGGCAGTCTATACATACACATATTCATACATACTTACACCAAAAAACAAGCAAAACATATATATATATACCCACAGAAACGCAAACTCGCAAATATGTATATGTATATGCGAGTATTTATATACACTTGTCCATATATAAATGCATATATCATACATATATACATGCACACACACACACACACGCATATAT
>NW_026434203.1:0-237 GCF_001194135.2 Octopus bimaculoides
TTCTCAAGATTGGTATTTAGGCAGTGTGTAACATATTCCAGGGCCCCAATGTATGTATGCATTATGTAAATGCCACGAGATTATAACAAAAAAACTTACTCGGAGTTTCACGTTCCCGTTCATCGGACAGTTTAGTTAGAAGAACTGTCCGATGAACGGGAACGTAAAACTCCGAGTAACAGTTTTCTTTTTATATTTCTGCTGCTTTTAAATAAAGCATATTACTCTACCTCTGGT
>NW_026434204.1:0-204 GCF_001194135.2 Octopus bimaculoides
TACATGTATATGTATATGCACTATAATATTAGGGAATGTCAAAATCCAAATTTACAAGGATATTCAATTCATTAATACCAAATTTAATTTTCTAGTAAAAAATATGTTAATAATATATATGTATATATATAATTAGTTTGTGTGTGTGTGTGTGTGTATATATATATAAATGTATATATATATAAATGTATATATATATATATA
>NW_026434205.1:0-229 GCF_001194135.2 Octopus bimaculoides
TTTTTTTTTTGCTGCTATTTTTGCTCCCCCCCCCCATTTTTGTTAAGAACCAACTAAAAATTCTTTCTCTTTGTGACTAGCAACAATATAAAGATCTCATTTATGTCTGCCCGGAAACTGAAATAAAAGAAATGGCAAGTTGGAATGAACGTTGCAATGAGAATTTAGTTTTGGTAATATGTGTGTGTGTGT
The DNA here is from genome assembly GCF_001194135.2 of Octopus bimaculoides. Classification (NCBI taxonomy): domain Eukaryota; kingdom Metazoa; phylum Mollusca; class Cephalopoda; order Octopoda; family Octopodidae; genus Octopus; species Octopus bimaculoides. Next base: position 193 of record NW_026434205.1, read on the forward strand.
GCATGTGCGTGTGTGTGTGTATATATATATATATATA
>NW_026434206.1:0-342 GCF_001194135.2 Octopus bimaculoides
ACTGATGCTGGTGCTTTTACGTCCCCGTAACTTAGCAGTTCGGCAAAAATACCTATAAAATAAGTACTAGGACTACAAAGAATAAGTTCTGGGGCCGAATTGTTCGACTAAGGGTGGTGCTCCAGCATTGCCGCAGTCAAATGACTGAGAAACAATTAAAAGAATAAAAGAATATATATATGTGTATGTATGTATGTATGTATGTATGTATTATGTATGTATGATAGTATATAACTATCTATTGTATTTATAAAACAGCCTCATAGACACAGAACGGATGGCACGCCTCATTACGCACATGTAATTATACATACGTGTATATACGTATGTATGTTTACATAT
>NW_026434207.1:0-402 GCF_001194135.2 Octopus bimaculoides
GTTCAGTCCCACTGCGTGGCACCTAGGGCGCGTGTGTTCTACTATAGCCTCGGTCCGATCAAAGCCTTGTGAGTAGATTTGATAGACGAAAACTGAAAGAGGCCTTTGGTATAAATATATATGTGTGTTTGTATGTGTGTGTGTCTTTGTGTGTGTATGTGTCTTTGTGTGTGTGTGTGTGTCTTTGTGTGTTGTGTGTGTGTGTGTATTTGTCCCCCCACCATCGCTTGACAACCATTGTTGGTGTGTTTACGTCCCCGTAACTTAGCGGTTTGGCTAAAGCGTGCGATAGAATCAGTACTAAGCTTACAAAGAATAAATCCTGGGGTCAATTTGTTCGACTAGAGGCGGTGCTCCAGCATGGTCGCAGTTAAATTACTGAAACAAGTAAAAGAATAAAAG
>NW_026434208.1:0-267 GCF_001194135.2 Octopus bimaculoides
ATAATTATTTATTTATTTATTTATTATAAAGACCTTCTTCGGTCATGAATGACCATGGGGTTGTACCTAGAAAGTTTCCTTCTGAGGCACAAGTCCGGGTAAGGTTGTTTATGGAGGACTAGTTGTCGCCCATGCATATCAGCCTCCCCTCAACACGCCACCGATGTTATCCAAAGGAAAAGCAAAGGCTGATATATTTTGGTATCAGTGACGTCGAAACTCATTTCTACAGCTGAATGAACTGGAGCAACGTGAAATAGAGTGTCT
>NW_026434209.1:0-471 GCF_001194135.2 Octopus bimaculoides
ACACACACACACACACACACACACGCACACACACACGCACGCACACAAACACATATATAGATATATATACAGCAGGCTTCTTTCAGTTTCCGTGTACCGAAATCCACTCGCAAATATTTGGTCGGGCCATGAATATAGTAGAAAACTCTATTGAACCCGGAACTATGTGGTTGGGAACCAAATTTCTTACCACACAGCCACGCCTGCACCTTTGGAATATGAATATTATATGGGTGTGTATGTTTCTATATGCGGATATAAATATATAAACAAACACCCACTCATACTAATAGGTATATAAAACGTCATCGTAGGTTGAAAAATACATTCTATTCACGTACATACATGCATTCATACATACATTGATATATGCGTGAATGTATACATACATCTACAAACACAAGTAGAAAAATGAGGCCATCTATTCACACATACACACACCTACATATACACATACGGACACGTATATAT
>NW_026434210.1:0-300 GCF_001194135.2 Octopus bimaculoides
CACATTAAGTTAATTTTCATTTTTGAAACAAATACACTTCATTTTGAAGTTTAATCGGTAAATATGCGTTAGAAGATTGATGAAAAGATCATAATTATCAAAGAGTTCACTGAATTCACAAAGTTTGTGGCGAAACAGAATGTCACAAAAAATTGCAAATAAGCATGATAAAAAGAGAATTTGAAAATGAAAATTTCGTGTTTTTTTCGTGACTTTTTACACATTAGATTCGACATTTATGCGACAAACACTTTTCATTTTGAAATCTAATGGTTTAATATACGTCAGATGATTGATGAG
>NW_026434211.1:0-200 GCF_001194135.2 Octopus bimaculoides
AAGAAGGAGGAAGAAAAGAAGAAAGAAAAAATAGAGAATAATGAATAGAATGAATAGACACCCACGCCCAACCTCATTGAACTGAAATCTGATATTGAACACTTCAACCGTCACCTCCGACTTTTAGAATTCTTCAATAAGAAAGACTCCAATGATGAATCAATAGTCCGAAAGAAATCCCACTTCACTCCCTACAAGGG
>NW_026434212.1:0-727 GCF_001194135.2 Octopus bimaculoides
ATATATATATATATATATATATATATATACATATATATATGTAATTGAAATGTACAGAAAAACAAAAGAGGAACATATGTATGTAAACAACAAGCATGTGTATTAGTTTGACGCTCGAGAAGGGGAGAAAGTGTTTTACGTTTCGAGCCTACGCTCTTCAACAGAAAGGAACACGAGGAAATAAACAGAGAGAGAATAAAAATAACTAGTGGATTTAGTGGTCAATCATGGCGACTAGTGGGAAAAGGGTAGTTGAACAGGAGAGCTAGGAAGAAGGTGAGATAATAAAGTACTGGTGATCCAAAAATGGAGATGGGTGTGCGTGTGTGTATGTGAGAGTGTGTAAGTGTGCGTGTGCGTGGGGGCTAGTGACTTTGATGTGTGAGTCTGTAATGTGTGGGTGTATGGACGATGGAGTGTAAGTGTGCGGATGATGGAGTGTGGGTCTGCAGATGATGGTGTGTGGTGTAGTTACTGGGAAGTGGTCAGTGCTAGTGTGTGCAGCAATGCTGGAGCACCGCCTTTAGTCGAGCAAATCGACCCCAGGCCTTATTCGTTGGAAGCCTAGCACTTATTCTATCGGTCCTTTTTGCCGAACCACTAAGTTACGGGGACGTAAACACACCAGCATCGGTTGTTAAGTGATTTTGGGGGGACAAACACAGACACACAAACACACACACATAATATATATATACATATATACGACGGGCTTCTTTCAGTTTCC
>NW_026434214.1:0-347 GCF_001194135.2 Octopus bimaculoides
AGAAATTACAACCTAAACAAAACAACCCACAAATACAAGACACACACTATACAGCATTTACCCAGTGAAATAAACTTCCACCAGCAAGCGTGAAAACTAAAGCATTACACACTCAACACAGTACAAGGAGTAATACAACAAAAGTCCGCACAACACCTCAAGAGAAAAAAAAAACTAACACAAAACAGTGCCGGGACGAGTTTGCACACCCCTAACAGCGGAGAAGAACACAAAATGCTACACACACCCCACCAACACGGAAGTGTAGCAGGTGATGCAGTAGAAATATGCCTCAAACAAGGCGGTGAGCTGGTAGAAACGTTAGCACGCCGGGCGAAATGCTTAGC
>NW_026434215.1:0-316 GCF_001194135.2 Octopus bimaculoides
TATATTTGCGTGAGTCCGTGTAGCTTGTAGTTCTAAAAGGCGCCTGGAGATTTACTCCGACAGTAATTCTAAATGCTTAATGCGCAAATCTTCTTGGATATTTTCCATTTGTTTATCAGGAGTAACAGCATGTCTTCCAATTTCTTTAATGTCTTTTAATAGGTTGTCTTTCAATTTGATTCATGGAATACCCAGCACGTTCACGTTAACTTAAAGACATCGTATTTGGCATTGATTCTGGTTGTTATATATGCTGATCAACAAGTACGTGTTAGTGTGCATGTATGGTTGGATGTATGTGCGTATGTGTATGTAT
>NW_026434216.1:0-379 GCF_001194135.2 Octopus bimaculoides
CACACACACACACACACACACACACACACATATATATATAGAGAGAGAATCATATATATAGATATGTATGTTTATATTGTGTACAGAGTATTCAGAATTACAAATAAAAGGTTCGATGGAAAAAAAGAAGCAACAACCAACATAAAATATATATGGAAGCTACGAAAGGACAAGAAACCGGGCGATACAAGCCAAACTCTACATACTGTAAAATAGAGATACTTATGCATACACAGAGACATAAGAAGAACGATACACGCACATACATAAACACATATATTTACACACCTACGCACCAATGAACAAATAGTAATAAACAACACATAATGGCATATATATATATATGTGTATATATATATATATATATATATATATATAT
>NW_026434217.1:0-786 GCF_001194135.2 Octopus bimaculoides
TTTCTGTTTTATTACTTTAATTGTTTATGGTACTTTAATAAATTGTGACTTTTTGTGTGACTCTTTTCCTATGACTTTATTACCGGCCACGATATATAATAGAGGATATATTCATTTCCTAAGGGGATGATTACCTCCAAGAAAACACTGATTCCATACCCAATATTTTGGGGAAATAAAATTTTCCTAAATCAATAGGTATATATTAAGCATATAATTCACATTCAATTAACAGAAGAAAAGAAAATAGAGAGGTGAAAATTAATAATTATTTATTAATAAGTTGATAATTCTTACTTCTTACAGCTGTTTCCATTTGTGCACATTAAACAAATTACAAATTTATGCTTTAAGTTTGCATGTATAAGATATGAACAAAATATCATCAAGTTAAAAGATATACATTAAAAGATTACATGTTGACCTTAGTTCATACCAGTAAACTAAATATATGGTGTTATTTTATTTTTATTTTTGTGTGTGCGCAAGGATTAATTTGAATATGATAAAATATAAAGTAAAATAAATAAGGTAGAATGAAATAAAGTAAAAAGTAATAGACAATAAAAATAAAAGTAAAATGCAATAAAAATAAAAATAAACGATATAAAAATATAAAAATATAAATAAAATAAATTAATAAAAGTAGAGCAAAAATAAAATAAGATAGAATAGAATATATAGATAAATATGTACATACAGATATACATATATTAAAATATACATAAAAATGTACATGGATACATATACATACACCGTTACACACACACACACACACACACACAC
>NW_026434218.1:0-207 GCF_001194135.2 Octopus bimaculoides
AAGGAGTGATGTTTCATCAGGACAATGTGTGACCCCACACTGCAAAGATCGCATCACAGAAGTTCAAAGAGCTTGTTTGGGAAAAAAATTCCTCATCCACCTTATTCTCCTGACCTTGCTCCTTCAGACTACCATTTGTTTCGTAGTTTACAGAACTATTTGGGGGACATAACTTTCACAAGCCAGGAGGAGGTCAAAACTGACATT
>NW_026434219.1:0-279 GCF_001194135.2 Octopus bimaculoides
GAGGACTTACTCTTTGCAAGCCTGGTATTCATTCTATTGGTCTCTTTTGCTAACAAGGTCGACTACTACCACCACCACCACCACCACCACCACCACCACAACCAAGACCAAGACTACAATCCGCACTGCAATCACCATTATTTTCACCACTGTGACAATGACCCACACCACAACCACAATTGCCAATACCATAATCAGCATCATCATTATCATTAGCGTCAGCAAAAACATTATCGTTTATGCAATTGCATTATTAAAGTGAATTGAAAATAAACAATA
>NW_026434220.1:0-461 GCF_001194135.2 Octopus bimaculoides
TATGATTCAGTGCGACCATGAGATTGAGAATAGGAAACCAGACATAGTGTCCAATGAGAAAGAAAGCAAATGATGCTGGATCGTAGATATAGCATGCCCAGCTGACAACAATGTATGCGATAAAAGAAGAAAGAAAAGTCGACAGATAGGACAGGTTAGTTTGGGAGGTTAAACAGTTTTGGTCGATGAAAAAAGTGGTAGTAGTACCAATAATTGTCGGAGCCCTGGGAACAGTAAGTAAAAATCTTGAGAAGTACATGAAACAAATAGGGGCTGCACTAAGGGCGGAGCATTTGCAGAAAACAGTACTACTTGGAACCGCTCGTATATTCCGGATTTCGCTCGAAAAATAAGGGGTGTTACCTGAGTTCACTGGTAGTGAACAGCTGGCACCGTAAAAGCTGTGCAAAGAAATAAATAATGATGATGATGATGATGATAATAATAATAATAATAATAAT
>NW_026434221.1:0-228 GCF_001194135.2 Octopus bimaculoides
TATATACGTATATATTTATTTATCTATGTATATATATATATTGTATATATGTATATGTATATATATATGGTCAACTATCATTACATCCGCATGTATGTGTATATGTATAGGTCAGTATGTAGGTAGGTATGTAGTTGTGTAGATACGGATGTAATGATAGTTGGCCACCCAGTTGTGCATGTATGAATAAGTATGGGTATATGTGAGGGGACATAATGTGTATAAGGG
>NW_026434222.1:0-496 GCF_001194135.2 Octopus bimaculoides
CCAGCATGGCCACAGTCAAATGACTGAAACAAGTAAAAGAGAGTAAAGGGGAGTAATAATAATTTGGTAATTATAATATGCATCCTCTAGAAGTGGAGGTAATTTTAACAAATCAAGCATTTATGTTCTATGGTATTTGAATCACTATATTTGTCTAATGAAGTAACTTGTCTGTTATTTCAACCATCCACGCTCAAAATATGCAAATGTATGAGAGAGAGAGAGAGAAAAAAAGAGAGAGTGAGAGATAGAGAGAGTGAAAGAGAGAGGGAAAAAGAAGCAGAGAGAGAGTAGGAAAGAGAAGCCATGAGAATCACTCTGTCAAATATGTATTATTCAACAGGTAGCGAAGCTTCCTTAAAACTAGTTGAATGTATTAAATACACACTACATCAAACAATATATTTCCACTCCAAGGCGGTGAACGGGCAGAAACGTCAGCAGAGCGGGTGAAATGCTTAGCGGTATTTCAACTATCTTTACGCTGAGGTGGATC
>NW_026434223.1:0-273 GCF_001194135.2 Octopus bimaculoides
AGATAGATAGATAGATAGATAGATAGATAGATAGATAGATAAGCATAGATTTATGAGAGTTAAGCGTATGTATGTGCTTAATACAGAGCTAAATATTGTCTCATATTGTAATATTTGTATAGTTTCCTCAATATTTACTTTCAAAAAGAAAGAAACAGAAGCGATATCTTTTCAATCAGTTACTTTTAATTTTCGTATTCGTTATATTTTCATAACTATCAATCATTCTATCGATCAGCCCCTTCATGATATATGTATATGTGTGTGTATGTA
>NW_026434224.1:0-505 GCF_001194135.2 Octopus bimaculoides
ATATATACATGCATATATATATGTGTGTGTTTGTGTGTGTATGTGCGTGTGCATGTGTAAGTATATATATATGGATGTGCCTGAATACATGAATGCGCTTAATCATATATTTGCATTGACTCAGAAATATGTACGTGTGTAATTCCTTGATCGTTTCAACGTTATGTTAGTGTATATGTTTGTATGTGTGAAACGTTGGTTTAGCTGTTGTCTTACGATAAGAAAGTTTATATCATTCATAACAGTGAGATTTCAGCCGTATTAGTCAAATGTTGACGGTTTATACGTGAAGTGAGAGTGGGCAAAAATGCTCAATGACAACGGCTAAATGCAAGCAGTACGGTTTCGGGTCCATTGACAACCTAACTAGATCTGACAATAAAGAAGACCTAAAACGCTGGACAATCCTTTTCATCATATCTTTTCTGTCTTTCACATAAGCGCACGCACATACACACTCAAGTTCATGTATATACATACATACATACATACATACATACATGTA
>NW_026434225.1:0-379 GCF_001194135.2 Octopus bimaculoides
TATGCTTTCAGTTTAGCATTATGCCTTATTATTATTTTTCATTTTCCTATGTGTATATATATGTATATATATGTATATATGTATGTGTGTATATATATATATGTATGTATGTATGTATATTTTATTTATGCATATTTTATTTATACAATTTTTTTTCATTTCATGTTTATTTCATTTATTGTTTGCAATGTTCTCTCCCCCCTCTCTCTCCCTCTCTCACACACACACACACACACATATACTGTGAAGTTTACAGATAGGCTGCTGAGTTGAAAACTCTATGTTGCATTGAGGAGAAGGTAAAACTTAACAAATTGCTTCTCCCTCTGTTGTTGGACTAACGTGATGTTTGTTTAAGAAAGAGAGATTATGAATGTGA
>NW_026434226.1:0-249 GCF_001194135.2 Octopus bimaculoides
TTTGTACTGCTTTTGTCTGTAGTGGTGGTGTCCGCTCGTGCGCTGCTGCAGTTGCTGCTACTACTAACAATGGTACTACCACTACCATTAGCAACAATATCTACACCGCCACCATGGTCGTTGCTGTCGTAGTCCTACTCGTCGTCGTTATTGTCATCTTGGTCGCCATCGTCACCACAACCACCACCACCATCGTCAGCATCACCATCATCATCATCATCATCATCACCACCACCATCATCATCATCA
>NW_026434227.1:0-227 GCF_001194135.2 Octopus bimaculoides
TGTGTGTGTGTGTGTGTGTGTGTGTGTGTGTGTGTGTGTGTTGTGTTTGTCTCCCATCAAATGTAATCAGGCATTCGTTAATTTAATCTCCTCGTCCACTAGCGGTTCGGCAAAAGGGGGCCGATAGAATAAGTACCAGATACAAAAATAAGAATTGGGGTCCACCAGAACAGTTTATTCACACTGTCCTCGTTGACGCCTAGCTTTACATTAAAACACCATTTTCT
>NW_026434228.1:0-259 GCF_001194135.2 Octopus bimaculoides
TTTTACTTGTTTCAGTCATTTGGCTGCGGCCATGCTGGAGCACCGACTTTTAATCGAACAGATCGACCCCAGGACTTATTCTTTGTATGCCTAGTACTTATTCGATCAGCCTTTATTGCCGAACCGCTATGTTACGGGGACGTAAACACACCAGCATCGGCTGTCAAGCGACGGTGGGGATACAAACACATACATACAAACACATACATACACACATACATACACACATACATATATACATATATGTACATATATATAT
>NW_026434229.1:0-906 GCF_001194135.2 Octopus bimaculoides
GTCTGGGTCGGGCCACTTTTCAATACTGAATTCGCCGAGGGGGAAGGAATCCACCAACGCACTTATGTCCCTACTCGACACGACCTCCGCAGACACCTGCGGAGGCCTACCACACAGCCACTCCTGCGCCTATAAAGATTTAATAATTTTTTTTAGTTATGATTTGTAATATTTTTAATTATTTACATTAATATAGTTATTGATAATTCTATGGTTCTTCTTCATAATGTCTGCGTGTTGTTCTTTTATTATTATTTTGCGCATTTTTTCTTTGCACTTTATATAATTTTAAAATGTGTGTCTTGGACTGCTACCAATCCTTTGTTATTCTTGGGTGCAAAAAATTTCTAAACTAGAACAAAATCTTAATTTATTAAAAAAATATTTATAACAGTATTGTTTTTCTTTTTAAGTATAAAGGTAAATATAATTAATTATAATGTCACGTAAAATTCTGTTGACTGTTTTTTGAGCCACTTCTCCACTGCAGTTTTCACTTCCTTGTCACTGGAATAATGTTTACCTCTCAAACCCTCTTTCATGGGGCCGAAAAATGGTAGTCTGAAGGTGCTAAATTATTCCAGTGGCGAGGAAGTGAAGACTGTAGTGCAGAAGTTGCTTAAAGAACAGCCAACAGAATTTTACGGGACAGGGATACATGGTCTCATTCGAAGGTGGAACATTGCTATTGAGAGAAACGGTGAGTATGTTGAGAAGTAGGAATGTGATCCACAAAGAACCAGCTTCATTTTGGTGCATGATACATGTTCCTGAGTTGGCAATTATGCCTGTCCTAAATAAAATGGCATTACTTTTTGACTCACCCTCGTATATATGTATATATGTACATATGCATATATATATATATATATTTTTAAACTTAGGAACAATCCTAATCTAATCAAT
>NW_026434231.1:0-504 GCF_001194135.2 Octopus bimaculoides
TATATATATATATATATATATACATACACATATATATATACATATATATAAGGTAATCGAGGTAGTTAGAGTATGATAAGGTAATCGAGGTAGTTAGGGTATGTGACAGAATACTAAGATTAGACTAGTGCTTCATCATAGATTAGCTACTGTCATCTCAGCCTATGCCCCTCAACTGGGGCTCCCGGATGGGCTGAAAGACCAATTCTATGACACCCTCTTGCAAACTACCTCGTCGACGAGTGACAGGGACCTTCTCTTTGTGGCTGGAGACTTCAATGGTCATGTCGGACGTCGTGCTGGAGGCTTCCATGGCATACATGGAGGCTATGGCTTCGGTTTCCGCAACGAGGAGGGAACCAGACTGCTGGAGTTCTGTGATGCAACCGATCTTATGGTCTGCAATACCAACTTCAGGAAACCTACCAGTCACCTAGTCACCTACCGATCTAAGAGACACTCTAGCCAAATCGGCTACATCCTCGCCAGAAATAGGGAAAGAGG
>NW_026434232.1:0-241 GCF_001194135.2 Octopus bimaculoides
AGATAGATAGATAGATAGATAGATAGATTGATAGATAGATAGATATGTTTGTATGCATGTATGTATACATATATATTGAGGTCGATAAGAGGCCTATTATTCTGAAGTTTCCCGGCACTTTTCTTCAAACAATTTAATATGAGTCAAGTGTTATCTTGTCTAAGTAACCAACAATACCTCGAAGTAACAGGTGATTGGGCCGGCCTAAGTGCATACATACATGCATATATATATATATATA
>NW_026434233.1:0-212 GCF_001194135.2 Octopus bimaculoides
AAACTAAGCTAAGAGCACTAGATTCCTTGGAAGAAAGCACCAAATGTATATGAAAACAAGGATAGAAAACACGGAGAAATGGTACACAAATGCAAAGGCAAAAACAGACATTAACAACAGGTGTCTTTCGACTAAGGATGAACTAAATTAAGCTGGCGTGTTTGGAAGTGAAGCTTTACGGCAGGGACATAAGAGATGACAGGCATGGGGAG
>NW_026434235.1:0-1316 GCF_001194135.2 Octopus bimaculoides
GTAAGGCAGTTGCAGGAGAAATACCTAGCCAAAGATAAACCTCTGTACCTAAATTTCGTTGACAGGGTCCCCTGATCCCTTATCTAGTGGTCATTGAGGAAACTAGGGATAAAAGAATGGTTAGTGATAGCTGTGCAAGCCATGTACAGAGACGCTGTCAGTAAGGTGAGGGTTGGCAACGAGTACAGTGAAGAATTCCGGGTAGAGGTAGGAGTCCACCAAGGTTCAGTCCTCAGCCCCCCTCCTATTTACAATAGTCCTCCAGAGGAATTAAAGACATGTTGCTCCTGGGAGCTCCTCTATTCTGATGACCTTGCACTAATTGCTGAGTCACTATCAGAACTAGAAGAGAAGTTTCAGGTGTAGAAACAAGGACTAGAATCGAAGGGCCATAGAGTCAACCTAGCTAAAACCAAAGTCCTGATAAGTAGGAAGGTTGATAAAACACAAACCCCTTCAGGTAGATGGCCCTGCTCACTATGTAGAAAAGGTGTAGGTAGAAACTCTATAAGATGTACCCAGTGCAAGCTATGGACACATAAGAGGTGCAGCAATATCAAAGGCAGGTTAACTAGGAAGTTAGTTTTTGTATGTAGCAGATGTTCAGGTGCAATAAACACTGTAAACAAACAGGAAACAACTTCTGTCTCATTCCTAGGAAAAAAACTAGAGGTAGTTGAAAGCTTCCGCTATCTGGGTGTACCATGTTAGTAGTGGGGGTGGGTGCGCTGAAAGTGTAGCTGCTAGAATAAGAATAGCCTGGGCAAAGTTCAGAGAGCTCTTACCTCTGCTGGCGACAAAGGGACTCTCACTCAGAGTAAAAGGCAGACTGTATGACGCATGTGTATGAACAGCCATGCTACATGGCAGTGAAACATGGGCCGTGACTGCTGAGGACATGCGTAAGCTTGAAAGGAATGAAACCAGTATACTCCGATGGATGAGTAATGTCAGTGTGCATACCGGATAGAGCGTAAGTATCTTGAGAGAAAAGTTGAACATAAGAAACATCAGTTGTGGTGTGCAAGAGAGACGATTGCGCTGGTATGGACATGCGGCAAGAATGGACGATGATAGCTGTGTGAAAAAGTGCCACACCCTAACAGTTGAGGGAACCTGTGGAAGAGGTAGGCCCAGGAAGACCTGGGATGAGGCAGTGAGGCAAGACCTTCGAACATTGGGCCTCACCGAGGCGATGACTTCTGCCCAAGACCTTTGGAAATATGCTGTGCGTGAGACGACTCAGCAAGCCAAGTGAGACCTAATTCCAAAGCCTCTGCCAGGGGTGTAGCCAGCCCACTTATGCGTACCTTTCC
>NW_026434236.1:0-226 GCF_001194135.2 Octopus bimaculoides
AGAGACTTAGAAATATTAATAACTCTATATATATATATATATACATATATTTGTATATATATGCAAATATATACATACATATATACACACACACACACATCAGAGACCGTTGTAGATATCCAGTTTCTCTCTGACCTTGTCCACATTCAAAAACAAAGAAATAAAACAAATAAAAGCAAGTCATCCCCTTCCCACTCCCCCAATACCCAACTCTTGTCCCTCACCG
>NW_026434237.1:0-363 GCF_001194135.2 Octopus bimaculoides
ACACACACACACACACACACACACACACACACACACACGTATGTATATAATACTACATTTTCCTTCATACAAATTAAACACGCAGAGCTAAAGTGACTGGTTACGATAATATTTGTTCGTCGCCACATAATTGTTTCTAGTTAACATATTTAATGGGAATTGAATTAAATATGTTAACACAGATTTTCAGCTGTGGCAGAACACATTTAGCCAAAGAGCTTGAACACCATGTCTGACAGAATGTTCTAAGCGTCTCATTGCTTACTAATACACACACACACACACACACACACACACACGAACACACATGCCGAACAAAACAGCCACAGCAAAGTACAAATGTGTTTTTCTTTCTAAATAAAA
>NW_026434237.1:1072-3065 GCF_001194135.2 Octopus bimaculoides
ATATATATATATATATATATATATATATATATATATATATATATATATATGCGTGTGTGTGTGTTCATATATATATATACGCATATAAATATGTGTGTGTGTGTGTATAAACATGCATATGCACATACATAAATGCCTACAGCTGTGGTGGCAAAAAGCTTGCTTCTCTACCACATGGTTCAAGGTTCAGTTCCACTGCGTGGTACTTTCTACTATAGCCTCGGGCCAACCAGAACCCTGTGAGTGGATTTGGTTGATGGAAACTGAAAGAAGCCTATCGTATATATATAAGTATGTATGTATAGGTATACGTACATATACATACATACATATATATATATACATGCATATATGTATGTATATGTACGCATAATTATACATACACATACACACACGCAGATGTCAATTCAACGAATATATATATATACAGTTAGAATTTACAAAAAAAAAAAAAGACGAAGACTGGTGTGTAAACAACAAACAGATGTATTAGCTTAACGCAAATGGCTGTTAAGTGGTAGGGACTAGTTTCTTCATGTGCAAAATATTCATTGTTTAAAAGGAAGTAAAAAAGAATCTGAAAATCGGCTAGAATAATGTAGCCTTCCAGTCTCATTGCTTTGAAGGTATGACGTTGTGGAGAAAAGAATTCGAGAAAAATGTTACAGAAATTTAAAAATCGAAAAACTGGTTATTTTTAGCCAATAGCGAGTCAGAAATTTTCTGCGTTTAGCGGAGCGGTGTCAACTTTAAGTTTGTACCCTGTGAAATTTATAGTTTAGCGTCTGACTTGTTCATTGTAGGTTTCTCAATAAACAGAAGCAACTAATTTCATTGTAGGTTTCTAAATAAACAGAAATGCTTAATAAAATCAACATGTATCATCTTACAGTTTCTTTTGTCTCTTCATTGATTGAATGGTTTTATCATTTTTTAAAATTGGTTATATTAATATATTTGTCTGCATGTGTTTACTTTATACATATTTCAGTATCATGTATACCTGCCATGTATTTATGTACATTATTAATATATAAGTGCATGTGTGTGGGAAAAGGGAACGTCTGTCTCCAAAACTCCAAAGTTGTGTAACGTTTTTATGCTTGAATTTGTAAACTACGATAAGAATAACACTGGTCAACAAAGAATTTGTCCCAAGGAAAAGAATACCTTTATCTTATACGTTTTAGCATGCATAATTCAAAAATAATGGCAAATTATTTGTATCACCCACAGTTTCTCTGTTCCACGATATCTCTCTCAGTTCCTGTTACGTGGACTAAATTTCAGTTAAGGTATTGAAATGTGAAGCGAACGGTTTAAGAAATACCCCTAATATGTTTATGAGTAGAATTAACCTAGTGAAATCATAAATCCAGCTATCTGTGTCAATGTGTCCCAAAAACATTTGAAATGAAAATTATGTGAAAATATTGGCAAAGAGAAAAAGCACAGAAAATTATGTAATATATTAGCACCCAGAAAAATTAAAACAAGACATGCAGGCGAAAAGTATCTCGTGGCGGAAACGAAAGAACGAACAGTGGAATGAACGAATAAGGGTGAAGGGGCTGATAGACAGAAATAGAGTCATACAAGATTTAGAATAATGTGTAATTACATATAAGAGACAAAGTATGTATGTATGTATGTATGTATGTATGTATGTATATATATATATATTCAACGTGCTAGAAATAGATCACATCTTGTGTCTACTAAAACCTAAATTGTTCTGAGATTGCAGATATTGTTTCTGAATCTCTTTGATTCTTTAAATGTGCTAGCTTCCTGGTAATTAATCGATATTAATTAATATATGATTTTTTACCCTATGTTTTAATTTATTAACCATAACCAAGTTCTCAAACTGGATATATGCGACGCAGTAAATATTTTCTGCAGACATATTCCTGGAATTAGCGCGCCAAAATGAAGACTTGTGAATTTTACCATTAAGCTGTAATTAACAGAACCACATACACGTGCACCT
>NW_026434238.1:0-332 GCF_001194135.2 Octopus bimaculoides
GTCCAGGGGCACTGGCAACGATCTCGCTCGAAAATCCTACGACGGCCCCATATCCACATACATATAAATGGGAGAATGTGTGTCTGTCTATATGTCTGTTTGTCTCTGTGAATCCCTAAACTTGAGAATTACACAACCGATTTCACTCAAATTTTACACATGCCTTACTTAGGGTTCATTCAGTGTCATGAGCCCCCAAAATTTTCAAATTCTTGCCTAATGCAAGCCCAGAGCAATCTCTTATCTCTTACACTATTTGAGTATTATATCTTTATTGTAACGTGAGATAATACTTTCAGTTTGAAAGCAGTCTGTCCTATGTATATATATAT
>NW_026434239.1:0-108 GCF_001194135.2 Octopus bimaculoides
ATGGGCCACATGCCCCTTCAGTATGAGGCACTCATCCTCTTACAATCTTCTGACCCGAAGTGCCACTTAGACACTCCAACAGTGCCACGATCGGAAGCACAATATATC
>NW_026434239.1:118-235 GCF_001194135.2 Octopus bimaculoides
TATATCCTCAGGGAAGGAGTTCATTCAGGCTATGTCTCCTCCATTGACAAACCCTGTAAAAAAGCTTTCCCAACGCCTCCTCTCACCTTCTGGAGAAAACCAAATATTGTTCCTCCA
>NW_026434241.1:0-310 GCF_001194135.2 Octopus bimaculoides
ATATATATGCATGCATATATGTATGGTTGTGTGTTTATAAATATATGTATGTATGTATGTATGTATGTAGATATAAGATTCTCGGGATCCGAACCGCAACCCTGTATGTTATGGTTTATATATACTCATATACATATGCATGTTATATATTTATATATATATATGTGTGAGTGTGTGTGAATGTGTGTGTGCGTGAGCGTTTGTTATTGTGTGTGGAGATGTGTACATGTGTGTATATGTATGTACGTATGCATATACGGATATATATATATATATATATCTTCGAAACGTCTAGATAGAATAGAGGCAG
>NW_026434242.1:0-146 GCF_001194135.2 Octopus bimaculoides
AGAATTAAAGAAATCCTCCTGAAACTGGAACACCATGTGAGCGTATTTCTTATGGGTGATTTCAACATCCCCAATGTCAAATGGCCCCAAAAGCCTCATGCCCTCAAGAATAACTCATTGCAAACAAGCACAGATGGAGTCCCTGC
>NW_026434242.1:1663-1799 GCF_001194135.2 Octopus bimaculoides
CTTACAGCACGATGACTGGGTGTTGAGGCAGTTACTCCGCAAATCAAATGTGGGAGTAATATACCTTGATTTTGCAAAAGTTTTTAATAAAGTGGATCATGGTATGATATGCCACAAACTGCGTGATCTTGGCATA
>NW_026434242.1:1879-2012 GCF_001194135.2 Octopus bimaculoides
GAGCCACTTCGAAGAAAACACAAATAATGAGCGGTGTTCCACAGGGCACTGACTTGGGACCATTACTTTTCATAGTGGCCTTTTCAGATATGCCCTCAGCTGCCCGGATAGCCACCCTTGCTAGCTACGCAGA
>NW_026434243.1:0-265 GCF_001194135.2 Octopus bimaculoides
TTATTTGAGCTGTATAGCTGCCGGGATGGATGGATGGATGGATGGATGGTTTGTGGAAGTAGAGAGGTGAGCGTGAGGGGTGAATGAGAGAGACGACAAGGGAGAGAAGAAAGAAGAGATGAAGGAGAGGAAAAAAAGGAGAGAGAATAAGACACAAGACGGAAGTGAGTCATAGCTTCCGCCCCTTAGCGCAAATCACTTCCTTGGAGATATCTTCCTATTGTTGTTTTTGTTGCTGCTGTTGTAGTTGTTGTTATCTTTGTGG
>NW_026434244.1:0-598 GCF_001194135.2 Octopus bimaculoides
AGAGAGAGAGAGCAAGTAAAATGAACAGGATGAATGAGATCTATCTTCTTAAGACTCAATAAAAAGGATAAATATTATATACAGTGAGATGCAGAGAGAGCTGGCTAGAATTCAATAAGAAAAGGAAAAATATACAACATATAGAGTATGTGGAGAGAGGAAACCTAGAAAAGATCAGATAGATAGATAGATAGATAGATAGATAGATAGATAGATAGATAATGAAAGAGAGATGGAAAATCAGAAAGAAAAATAGTGTGACCTTTGAATGGGTAAATGCAAGGTGGCATTCATGTGATAACTGGCTAGATGGAAAAATAGACATGGCTATAAATTCATATAGGTAAATATATTATACGTAACGTAAGAGTACAGCACAACTTTGGAACCGAAATATGTGTCACATGTTAAATTCAATAGATTTTCACTCTAAATATCATTGATGAAGACGTTATAGTATTTATACCTTTTATCATTATTAGTGTAACAGGTTAGGCAGTGAGCTGGTAGAATCAGTCCTTGTGCCTATAGGAGACAGGATTATTATCATTAATATTATTGTTCAGTAGTTTTATTTTTATAACGTGCTTTCACTTCA
>NW_026434245.1:0-332 GCF_001194135.2 Octopus bimaculoides
CCTAGACATACACATGTCCAAAGAAGTTGCACAACTCTACTGCAATGTAGCATACATCAGCAGAAGAAAGCTCCAAGATGATAGTAACATTTAAGTACATATGAGCATGTCTAGATATGCAAATATATGCAAGAGAATACATACATAGGCCAAAACATGCAAAAATAATTTGTTGATGTTGTTGAAATACCAATGAAGGAGCCTTAGATCAAGATTAGAACCTGGCTCTTTCTCTATTGACAAGAAATCTTAGAATAAAACTGACAGACATACATACACATGTAAATATGTACATACATACATACATACATACATACATACATACATACATA
>NW_026434246.1:0-257 GCF_001194135.2 Octopus bimaculoides
ACAAGAGGCAGTCCAGGGGCACTGGCAACGATCTTGCTCGAAAACCCTACAAGGGCAGTCAGGCGGTACAGGCAACGGTCACGTTCAGGATGGTACATCTTATGTGCTACCCGCAAATCCTAACAGGTGATGTGACTGAATTAGGTTCATTGAAACAAACTCCACCAGATAGTTCTATCTTAATAACCTGAATAAGCTTTATACTTCTCCAATCATCATCATCATCATCATCATCATCGTTTAACGTCCGCTTTCCA
>NW_026434247.1:0-696 GCF_001194135.2 Octopus bimaculoides
ATATATATATATATATATATATATACACACACGCACACTTCAAAAAAAAATTTATTTTTTGTTTCTATTTTAACCACTCCACCACCATTTCTGTCTCTCCATCTCTCTCTCTCTCTATCTCTCTCTTTTTCCTCTTTAATTGTGAATGAAATATCCAAACTACTAAGCTTTATTTATTTACTACACTCGGGTATGAATTTAGAGTGTTTCCATTTTTATTTACTCAAATGTTACCTAGAAATGGAAAAACTAAAATATAACATATTCAAAATCATCACTGCTTATCAAAATATTAAAAATAACAACAACAAACAACAGCTTCAACAAAATACAAGATACATTACAAATATATTTCGCTGTTTATGTTGTTATTTTATATATTTTTCTCCTCATCCTTTCAATTTTTGCATATCCATTTCAATATTTTCAATCAGTGGATCAAACAAAGTTATTTGGAACACTAACATTAGATATAGAGAGATAGAATTGGAAGCAAAACACTGCTACAAAGAATGAACCAAAGAAATATCTGCTGAGTTTATTATTTCAAAAATAAAATAACCTTTTTTATTTTCTTTTTCCGAAAAACAAAAAGCTTTGGCTTATGCGAAATTCTTATTTTCTTTTGCCGGTTTTTGTTTATAATATTTAGTTATACCTATGTTATTACGCTCAAGTAAATCCTACACTAATTCC
>NW_026434248.1:0-831 GCF_001194135.2 Octopus bimaculoides
GAATCATAAAATGAACAAGGCAAGTTCTTCCCAGATTAAAATATTCACCATGTAGAATAATTTTACTTAAACATTTAAGCGTTATATTAAAAGAAATAAAACGATCAGAGTATGTAACTACACTGAACTAATTAAATGGTGTTTGGTGAGTACCGTGTGTCTGAATATACATATATATAATTTATTTGTGGAGTAACATTGTTATCAATGGTGTCTTCTCAAAAGCAATTTTTCAAGCTCTGCCTTTTAGGATGTTGGTAATCGCGTCCATTTTTTATGGAACTATATGTGCTTACACGAGCTTATACGAGGCTTCAAAATTAGTAGATACACCCATTAGGGCATCATCTCATTTAATGATGTCTTTCTATCTTATTTCCCTTGAGTTGGCCTTGCTATGTTGGGGTAATACGCTTTCAATATTGATTAAATGCATTATACAAGAATAATCACACGTTCCGAGATATAAAAAGACAAAAATATAGAAACATCTACAATCGAATGCAACATGTAACACACACCGCATTTTGTAGATATATGTACTTGTGTGTCTTATAATTTATTATGCTTTCACAGGTAGTAAGCATGTATTAGTCCATGAAATACATTTTGGAAATAATCTGATATCTTGTATATGTGCAATGCATAAGTTACGCATAAGTATGCAACTTAGAAATCCAACATGAGTTCCTGAGAGTATATTCCCCCTATTTATATGGTCCATATCCGCACTTTTCCAGTTATATCTTAAACCCGCCTAAGTTAAATAGGTGGAATAGAGGTCAAGAAGTCATACTTGGAATTTCGTAATTTAAGTTGAAATGCTTCTTT
>NW_026434249.1:0-295 GCF_001194135.2 Octopus bimaculoides
GAACCATGTGGTTGGTAAGCAAGCTACTTACCACACAGTCACTCCTGTGAGTGGATTTGGTAGACGGGAAATGAAAGAAGCCCGTCCAATATACATCTGTATATATGTATGTGTGTGTCTTTATATTTGTGCTTGTCCTCCTCCACCGCTTTACAGCCGATGTTGGTGTGCTTACATCCCCGTAACTTAGCTATTCGGCAAACAAAGAAAACGAGAGAATAGGTACCAAGCTTAAAAAAATAAATAAATATAAATATAGGCGCAGGAGTGGCTGTGTGGTAAGTAGCTTGCTTAC
>NW_026434250.1:0-275 GCF_001194135.2 Octopus bimaculoides
ACCATATGTCCTATCCATAAAGGTGGAAGCAGAGCAGAGGCGGGGAACTATAGCAGAGTCAGGGAACGAATTGTCAGAAGGAGATTGACTGCGTTCCTAGAAGAAAATGACTTGCTGAATGAGACCCAGCATGGTTTCCGTCCAGGTAGAAGCTGCTTCACGCAGCTCTTGCAGCATTATGACTGGGTCCTGAAGCAGCTACTTGACCATTCAAATGTTAAGTTCATATATCTCGACTTTACAAAAGCCTTTGACAAAGTTGATCATGGCTTGAT
>NW_026434251.1:0-223 GCF_001194135.2 Octopus bimaculoides
GTCAAACCGTCCAACCCATGCCTGCATGGAAGGTGGATGTTAAATGATGATGGTGGTCCAAATTGGATATGCAATCTATGCAATCTATGTGGGTGTCTTTTCAAAACATTGTCTGGTTTTAAAAGCTACATCAGCTACCATGAAGGTTCTAAGGTGGAGGTACAGGAGGTGGTAAAATTCTGCCTAAGGAGTAGACTACCACCATGTATGTATGTATGTATGT
>NW_026434252.1:0-209 GCF_001194135.2 Octopus bimaculoides
CTCATGACTTTCGCAAGATTTTATAAATTGGTGAGATTCTGGGGATGGGGCAGTGTTGATACTCTGAGTGTTTTAATACAGAAATGGGAAGGAGAGTGAATGCAACAAGGGTGAGACAGAGTAGAAAGAGGAGTTAGTAAGGGACACTTTAGACAAGGAGGTTATCAGTCCAGCTAGCTGTGAGGAACAGCAGCCACTATCCTATCCCT
>NW_026434253.1:0-901 GCF_001194135.2 Octopus bimaculoides
TTCTATTCAAAAATATAGCTAATCGTCAGATCGTAAGTAGAACAATAATTTGACATATATATCTCAACCAACAATAAGTACCAAATGAATTAATATGAAATACTTATTATATAGAAAAAGTATTTAAAATATCATAATATCAAAATAATAACCATTCAATAATCATCCCTTCATCCATTATAATAACATAAATTATCATTGTTTTAAATACAATTTGATCGAAGTTTACGTTTAAAATAATAATGAAGATAAAATTAGTACATATTTAACCGGTGTAATAGTTAAAGCTATACTATTTAAAGCTAAAGAGGTTTATTTAATTATAATTAAAGATCAATTGAATAGTAGAAAAATACAAGATTATTTATTTCTACAAACGTAATAATAAAAATATGAATGAAAAAATTATGAATGGAAAAATTATGAATGAAAAAATTAGAAAAGAAAAAATTATTAAGAATTAAAGATTAAACTTCATATATATATATACAGTTCTAATTTAAAAAAAGTCTTTAACGATATTATAAACAATAAAGATTAATTATTAATCAAATACTATTAATCAAAAATAATCGAAAATATATCAACACTATTCAAATCGAAGTTCGAATATTATGTTGAAATGAAACTATAACTTCTAAATAATTTAGTGTTAAATAAGTTATCTATTAAAAATAATCTATAAAGAACCAAATGAATAATATAAGAACAAGAATACATATTATTTTCAAATAGTAGAAAATCTTTAGCAAAGTAAAAAACAGTACTTATCCATATTTTTCCGTAATTCAAACTGAAAACTAGGACGTTATCTAATAGCTATAGCTTTTTAAGCAAGAGGTCGCGCGAAGATACTACGTTAAAATAGAGAATAGAATACGAAAACATGAATGAAATAATA
>NW_026434254.1:0-265 GCF_001194135.2 Octopus bimaculoides
CACATACAAATATGTACTTAAATACACATGCATGTGCATACACATTGACATGCACATGCATACACATTCATACAAACACAGACATATACTTAGGTGCACATGTAACACATACATGCATACAAACATGCACACAACATACATTTATATGCATAATATGTGTATATACTTTCATATAAACATACCCCTCCACACACACATACACACATACACAGGTACATGCACAAAGGCTTACACACTAATATATTTACTCAGCTTGAGTGGTTGG
>NW_026434255.1:0-1204 GCF_001194135.2 Octopus bimaculoides
TGAACCCGGAACCATGTGGTTCAGAAGCAAGCTTCTTACCACACAGCCACACCTGCACATATATTGTTATATTTCGGGACGGTCATTTTACTTTTCTTACCAAATACACACACGTGCTATATATTTGTTCTTCACTTGTTTATTATTATTCTTATTTTATGACCAGACAAAAGACATAAATCGATCCATTGATCCGTCTATTTGTCTGCTTATCTGTCTGTCTGTCTATTCTGCACATCATAGCTAGAAGCAGACAGAGCGGAGTTGTGACTCCGAATACATTTCCCCGAAGTATTATTAAATAAAGTTGTTACGCGTTTCGTTAAACCCCAAGTGAACCTGGGATCATACAGATTTGAATGACCAAAAGCATTCCAGTCAAGACCATTCCGTCAGATTTGATATATCCAGTACTAAATTATCAGAGCTTTCGTTGTTTTGTGGGATTTCCTCAAGCGACCCCTAGGAAGACTTCCTGTTTTACGGGGAATTATTCATCGTTTAAAGTTCATGTTGTTACTGTATTTTTTGTGTGTTTTAAACGCCTTTTATATAAACCCCACATTATATTGTCCTGTAGTGGCCCCAGTATTTTGCGTGAACCCTTAGTGGTTAATTAAACATTATCACTACGTTTAACATCCTGCCGAGATCAATACTAAAACAAAAATATTTCTAGTAATCGATACAAACATATATGCTGGCCCCTAATACCAATTTGGTGGCAAGATGGGCACTTCGAACCCCTATTTCAGTAATCGATAAAATAATTAATATAGTACAAATCCTTACCTTAACACAGCCAAAAGGTCTGTTCTTTATTGTAATCCGTAACTAAAAGAGAGCGACTGCTTCAGTGTAATAAATATATACACACCTGCGTAGAGGACAGAGTGGTTCCTGTTTGTATATACGTGTGTTTGGTGCGAAAGTGGGTGTTCATGGGTGTGTTTAAATACGTATGTGAGAGATCGTTTTAAAAAGTGTCTGTGAGTACATTGTGTACGCATGGGAAAAGATCACATTATAGATATATTACTGACGCATGAATATGCCCGAAGTTTTATCGGAGTGTGTGTAGAAGTGGAGGAGAGGTTATGTCGCGTGTGTGATTGTGTGTGTGTGTGACAGAGCGTGTGTATGCGTGTATGTGCGTGCATATGTGCATGTGCGTGCATATATTATATATATATATATATATATA
>NW_026434256.1:0-435 GCF_001194135.2 Octopus bimaculoides
GTGTGGTTGGGGTGGGGGTAAACTGAGTCCATTCTGATGATTAATTAGCTGCTGCCAATCTAAACATGCCATGATCACTGTATCTCACCTTTGCACTTTACGCATGCGCAGATAATATTATACATACGTGTGTACGTGTGTCTGTATACATACACACACACACACGTAATAATAATAATAATAATAATATAGAGAATAGGAAGCCAGACGTAGTCTTAATTGTGAAAGAAAACAAACTATGCTGGATCATAGATATAGCATGCCCAGCTGACAACAAGGTATGCGATAAGGAAGAAAGAAAAGTCGATTGATATGACAGGTTAGCTTGGGAAGTTAAGCAGTTGCGGTCGATGAAAAAGGTGGTAGTAATAGTAGTAGTACCAACAATTGTAGGAGCCCTGGGAACAGTGAGTAAAAATCTCGAGAAGTACGTGG
>NW_026434257.1:0-289 GCF_001194135.2 Octopus bimaculoides
GTGTTAATTGAGAAAGAAAGCAAACGATGCTGGATCATAGATATAGCATGGCCAGCTGACAACAAGGTCTGCAATAAAGAAGAAAGAAAAGTCGGTAGATAAGATAGGTTAGCTCGGGAGGTTAAGCAGTTGTGGTCGCTGAAAAAGGTGGTAGTAGTACCAATAACAGTCGGAGCCCTGGGAAAAGTGAGTAAAAGTCTTGAGAAGTACATGGAACAAATATCGGCTGCAATAAGGGTGGAACACTTCCAGAAAACAGCACTGCTTGGAATCACTCGAATACTCCGGA
>NW_026434258.1:0-517 GCF_001194135.2 Octopus bimaculoides
ACGTAAACAAACGAGATAAATGCGTAAACAACGAGAGAAAAAATGGGAAACAGGACAAGTAAACACAGGGAAATGGCCCTTCGTCAGTTGTCGGCTGTCTATCTACTCTTCATCTCCAGCATTCAACAACAATGCTAAATTGCTTCGATGAAATGTAAAGGTCTATACAAACGTCTGATTGGTTTTTGTTCTTTTCTGATCTTATGTATATTTTATGCTTTTATTTAACTCTCTTATCATTCTATTTTCTTTGTATTCTATTTTATTTGTTTTTATTTTATCTTTTTCCTTATTCTTTTATCCTTGTATACTTTATTATATATTTTATGATTTTATAGCTTATATGAGAAGGATTCTTGCATTTTATGCATCTCAGTTCATTATGGAAATGGATGGAATACTACACTAACTAAAATTTATTGTTATAGAAATATGCAAAACGGCAAGTGAAAAAAAAAAAACGAGTTAAATACGTAAACAACGAGAGAGAAAAATGGAAAACAGGACAAGTAAACAC
>NW_026434259.1:0-212 GCF_001194135.2 Octopus bimaculoides
GTTTGTGTGTGTGTTTATGTGTGTGTTTGTGTGTGTAAAATATCAAAAGAGATTCGCAATAAATTAGCAGAGCTAATATTTAAAGCATATAAAACTAAAATTGTAACAAAATATTAGAATTTTATTTATTATTTAGATGCTAAAGAGACTGCTGTATCACGAGAGTATATTGTGAGCGAGTGGATAGATGTGTGTGTATGTATATATATATA
>NW_026434260.1:0-601 GCF_001194135.2 Octopus bimaculoides
ATATATATATATACATATTCTTTCATTCTTCTACTCTTTTATGTTTTACTTGTTGCAGTCATTAGATTGCGGCCATTCTCGACCACATGTATATATGTCTGTATGAATGTACGTATGTATTCATGTATATGCGCATGTGCGTTCGTGTGTCTTTCTGTCTGTGCCTGTCCCCCACCACTTCTTGATAACCGGTGCTGGTGTGCTTACATCCCCTCAATCTAACGATTTGAGGAAAGAAACCGATAAATTAAGTAGCAGGGCTTAGCATAAAAATCAGTGTAAATGCTGGGGTTTATTTGGTTCACTAAACTTTCCTCGAGGCGGTGCTCCAGCATGACCACAGTCTAATGACTGAAACAAGTTACAGATATTACAAATTAAGATTTAGGGATTAAGGGAAGCTATTGGCCTTAGAAGAAAAACGAAGAAAGGCGGAGGGATAGGTAAAGGGTTGGCAGGGGGATAAGTAAGAGAAAGGTAGAGTGAGAGTATGAGGTAGAGGGAAATTTAGACAGCTAGAATGACTCTGTAATACACAATAAAGTTAGAGAAAGGGAGAGGGAGAGAGAAAAGGGGACGGAGAGAGAGAGAGAGAGAGAGA
>NW_026434260.1:1269-1875 GCF_001194135.2 Octopus bimaculoides
ACAGCGACATCTGTTTGGTGGTCAAAGTAAATGGCCACCTATCAGAATCGATTTGCACCGGTCTTTCGGTCCGTCAAAGATGCTCACTCTCGCCTCCTCTGTACGTACTGGCCATTGCTGCCTAAGCTGGAGGTTTCGAAATTCATCCTGAATGTCTTGAGATGCGGAATGTTCGTATCAGCTAACACGGACTACGTCACCGTAATACTGTCCACGGAGCGGTGATAGGAGCAAAGATTATCCAAGAGAAATCGGTGGGCCTGCAGCTTGGCAGCTGGAAAAGCAGATCGATACCAACCGACAGTTTGTAGGGCCCTAGACGGAAAGACAGGATAAACTGCTTGGGGTCTGGTTTGGTCTAGACCACCAAGTGGACAACACCTGGTCGGTGGTGACGAACAGGGTAGTCAATCTCACCCAGAAATGGGCAGAGAGGAAGCTGTTCTTGAAGGGTCAGGCGGAGGTGGAGAATGCGTACATCGCTTCCGTCATCTACGCCCTCCCGAATGTAGTTCCATACTCCACTTCATGCTCGATAAAGTTAGAGCGCTTGTTCTTCCGCTTTCTAAGGAAGGGACGTGTTCCTCTCAGCAGACGGTCCATCTG
>NW_026434261.1:0-222 GCF_001194135.2 Octopus bimaculoides
ATATATAAGCAATAATAATTCTCTGAGCGAGATATAAACAGTTGCAGCACGCCATCGTGAAATGTATTTGCCACCTAAAAGTGGCTGACCCATATGGGACGATGCTACTGTAGTTTATGGCCCTAGGCAGACATTTAGGTGGCAAATACACCTCACGATATATATATATAAAGAAAAAAGACAAGGTAGAAAATGCTAAAATACTTTTATAAAAAACATTTC
>NW_026434262.1:0-487 GCF_001194135.2 Octopus bimaculoides
GTAAGTATGTACATATATGTGGGTATACATGCATACATATTCTTTGTATTTTATATATATATATATATATAATGCAATTTAAACCGTCTACCATATGTTAGTTGCTCTGTGTTTCATGGATAAGTTAAGTTATTGGTTAATTAAACATATATTAACTTTCTTTACGCATTATAATTATCTCAAAAAATAACGGAGAAACAGCGGAAATTGTTCCTTAAATACTTACATTTTGTAAACATGGTAAGTCTATTTACTGTTTAATCAACCATTGATTAAAAGCAGGGCACTCGGATTAACTAACGTTTTTAATAGTTTTTATTGAGTTACACAACCTTTGTTACTCTTTGGTGCTCCTCCCATCTATATATATATGTGCGTGAATCTGTATGGGCGTGTGTATGTATATGTGTGCTCATATATGTATATGTAGTGGTGTGTGTTTGTATCACTTTTATATATATATATATGTACATACATGTACATACAA
>NW_026434263.1:0-406 GCF_001194135.2 Octopus bimaculoides
GGGTGGGGGGTCTATAGGTGAGGAGAAAACGTTTAGAATTCGAGTTTGTTGGGAGTGGTCGAGGTATTGCGAGATTCATAGATACTGGGGTTAGAGAGCGAGTGCGTGTGTGTTAGAATAGAGATGACGGATTGAAAGAGAGGAAAGTGTCCACAGTATAAAGGAAAGGGGAGAGATACGTAAAAAAGAGAGAGAGATTTATGGAAGAGATGATATGAAACGAAATAGAGATGATAATATACGGAAGATCTGTGGAACAGTGTAGCTTTGTACGTAATGTGTTTGTGTGTTGTACGTAATGTGTGTGTGTGTGTGCGTTGTACGTAATGTGTGTGTGTGCGTTGTAGGTAATGTGTGTGTATTATACGTAATGTGTTTGCGTGTGTTTTGTATGTACGGATTTACA
>NW_026434264.1:0-256 GCF_001194135.2 Octopus bimaculoides
ATAATGAGTTAATTTGGTTAAGTTTTATTTGTGAAGTGCAAATGTTTTGAATTTGCTGCAGAAAGTGGTCTACATTTGTGGTGGTGAGGTGGTGAGGCGCTAGGAATGTGGCCTAGTTACCAAGATGTGGCTGCGCGAAATAGTTTGGGAATCACTGGACTAAAACTTACAAGATGGTCGTAATCCAATGACTAAAACAAGTAAAAGATATGAAATAAATGTACGAGTTCGTGGGTAGATATTAATAAATACACAC
>NW_026434265.1:0-230 GCF_001194135.2 Octopus bimaculoides
TTATTATAATTGTTGCTGCAATAAAGTATCTTTAATGCATTGATTTTGAGTTCTATCTTTTAAGAGAGAAAAACACGTCCGTTCTTTTGAACATCTGTGCAGGAAAAGAAAGATGCTCACATGCATAAAAGAAAGATGGACGATAGTCATGTGTGAGTAACGAGAGAGAGAGAGAGAGAAAGAGAAAGAGAAAGAAGGGAAACTATAGATAAATATATATATATATATAT
>NW_026434266.1:0-786 GCF_001194135.2 Octopus bimaculoides
CATGTGCGGTTTTTCTTATTGGCAGCAAATACAAAGAACATTGCCGCCGTCCAATGACTGACACAAGTAAAAGAATAAAGAAATACAGCAGCAGCACATCATACCCTCAACTTATTTTATCCAAATAAATGCTATTGGCCCATTTCAGTTATTCCCATTAGCCCAGAATGTTTTTCTAATTGCGCAAACTATACTACCTGAAAAAAAATTATTCCCTACTCTTTATGTTAACCCTTTGTCTTTCCAAATCAGTCTAAATTTGTCCTAATGGTCTATGCTTATTTTCAGACTTTCATTTAGTCCTTATTTATATGTTCTGAATATAATGCTTTTCTTTCATAAGTTTCAAGTTACTTTAGTGGTTAAAACCAAACAAACGTACATATGATCATTTGTATAAAAAATACACATGATACATATAGAATATGTATGATATATTGGCATAGGTGTGGTTAAAAAATTGCTTCCAAACTATTAGGTCTGATGTTCAATTCCACTATGCGGCATCTTGTTTAAAGTTTCATCTATTACATAACTCCGGGCTGACCCATGCTTTTTGAGAAGATTTGGTAGACGCAAACTGAAAGAAGCCTATCGTATATATACATATATATGTGCATGTGAGTATGTGTGTGTGTGTGTATACAATGTATGTATGTATACGATAAGCTTCTTTCAGCTTGCGCCTGCCAAATCTTCTCACAAGGTATGGGTCAACCCGGAGTTATAGCAGAAGTAAGTTATACGCATATAATATATATGCATATATATATATATATATATATA
>NW_026434267.1:0-287 GCF_001194135.2 Octopus bimaculoides
TGCGGCCATGCTGGGGCACTGACTCGAAGAATTTTTCGTCGAATGTATCGACCCTAGTACTTCATTTTATTAAGCTTGGTACGTATTCAATTGAACGCCTTTATAGAATTGCTAAGCTACGGGGACGTAAACGCACCGACACCGTGTGTCAAGTCGTGGTGGGAGATAAACACAAACACAAAGACATACACGCATATAGATATGTATACACACATACATATTTGCATATATATATGCGTCATACCGGCCATGACGAAGGGAAATAGCCCTGCAACTCGAGTCGCCTT
>NW_026434268.1:0-303 GCF_001194135.2 Octopus bimaculoides
ATACATACATACATACATACATACATACATATATACATATATATATATGTTTGGATATGTGTATGGATATATATATGTAAATATATATATGTGCGTGTGTGTGTATACACGTATGTATGAACATATGTGTATATATATGCATGTATGTGTGTGAACATATATATATAAATATATATATACACACACGCACATATATATGTTCAGGTACACAACTATATCTAGATATAAGTAGATAAACCTCTGTTCATGTATGTATATGATAGCTGGTGGAGTGTTACTATATATATATATATATATATATAT
>NW_026434269.1:0-238 GCF_001194135.2 Octopus bimaculoides
TACGTACATGTATGTACATACCTACAACTGCATGTATATATAGATGCATATCTGGGTACAGGCCATTGCAAAAAACGTGGACAAAATGATAAACAGAGTACAGAAAACACACGGGCCACATAGAGAACATTTCCTTCATCAGCTGTGTATATCTGAAAGTAAACTGATGGTATCAGTTTGCACATCATGAAATAATACTTAAAGGATATAACCATTATACCAGCAGGGTATATACTAT
>NW_026434270.1:0-120 GCF_001194135.2 Octopus bimaculoides
TTTGGCTGAGCTCAAAGCTCATCTGCAAACCCATGGAAAACCAGCCTCCACCAACTATTCTGTCTCTATGTCTGTGTAGACCTTTGAATGCATTGTCTGCCAGAAGTTTTGCAAATCCAA
>NW_026434270.1:228-373 GCF_001194135.2 Octopus bimaculoides
TCTTTTCAGAACATTGTCTGGTTAAAAAACCCACATCAGATGCCGTGATGATGCTAAGGCGAAGGTACAGGATGTGGTCAAACGTTGCATAAGGTGTAGACAACTACCACCATATCTATGTATGGATGAGTATATATATATTCTA
>NW_026434271.1:0-395 GCF_001194135.2 Octopus bimaculoides
AAATGCTGATAAGCATTTTGCCCGGCGTGCTGACGGTTCTGCCAGCTCGCCGCCTTAACAGCAACAACAACAATAACGACAAGAATAATAACAAAAATAATAATAATAATAATCGTTTTTATTATAGGTACAAGGCCTGAAATTGGCGGGGTGGGGATAGTCGATTACTTCAACCCCAGTCCTTGACTGGTACTTAATTTATCGACCACGAGAGGATGAAAAGCAAAGTCGACCTCGGCAGAATTTGAACTCAGAACGTAGCGGTAGACGAAAAACTGCTAAGCATTACATCCGGCGTGCAAACGGGTCCGTCAGCTCGCCGCCTTAACAACAATAATAACAATGATAATAATAACAACCAAAGCAATAATAACGATGATGTTGATGATGATGAT
>NW_026434272.1:0-233 GCF_001194135.2 Octopus bimaculoides
AACTGTGTGTGTGTGTGCATAAATGTAAATGTGTGTATGAGTAAATGTATGTATAAATGTGTGTGTGCGTGAATCCACGTGTGTATGCATAAGTGAATGTATGTATGTGTACATAACCATATATGTATGTAACCGTGTGTGTGTGTGCATAACTGAATGTATGTGTGAGTGTGTGTATATGTGTAACTGAATATATGTGTAAATTTATGTGTGTATGTGTGAGTCAATGTATG
>NW_026434273.1:0-445 GCF_001194135.2 Octopus bimaculoides
AGAAATTAAGGCAAATAGACCAGATATAGTTGTCAAATATCATGAAGGAATAAAATGTTTTCTAAGTGATGTATCAATACCAGCAGATGACAACGTTTCCCTAAAAGAAATGGAAAAACTTTCAAAATACAAAGACCTGGAAATAGAGATAACTCGAATGTGGAATCTAAAAAGAGAAACAATTCCTATCATAGTAGGCGCCTTAGGTTTAATAAGAAAAATATTCAGACAAATAGATAACAAAAACACCAGGACTTACAAATATATATAGCATACAGAAAATTGCACTACTGGGCACTGCACACATCCTACGCAAAACACCTTCAATACAGTAACCATAAGAGCATCACAGCAAACCACAGCACATACCTAAGACACACAGAGCTGCGCTCGGGAGTGAAGTGAAAGCACTTTATAAAAATAAAACTACTGAATAATAATAATA
>NW_026434274.1:0-527 GCF_001194135.2 Octopus bimaculoides
GGTGCTCCAGCATGGCCACAGTCAAATAACTGAAACAAATAAAAGAGTAACAAAAACAATAACAATATTTGACAAAAACATCTTTGAATGACGGTCTGACCGTCTGACAAGCAAATTGGAAGCAGTTATTGAAGTAGATGGTGAATATGCTCCGGAATAATCATTCAAAAATGTTTTTGTTACATGTTGTTACTGATTTTGTTGAATAAAATTTATTGAAAAAAAAACCGCAATAATTATGCACCAATCCAATTATTTTTGACGCTGAATCCGAATTTGTTATTTATTTATTCCAGAAATGTTACAAGTGTTCAAAGTTTCATCATTTTCAGAATTTTCATCCAATCAGAAAATAGCACGTTCGTTGCTTCTTCCATCATTAGGGGAGGGAGCATGGGCATGTCAAAACATTGCCATGCACACATACATACATACACTCACACAAAGTTGAAACGCTGTTATTGTTTTCATTTTGAGCGTTGAATGTTCACCATCCCACTTCTATTGCACACACACACACACACACA
>NW_026434275.1:0-469 GCF_001194135.2 Octopus bimaculoides
AGGAAACTCTGCAGCCGAAGTGACTTGAAACATACACTCAGTTTATGGGAGAGAATGCTTGAATGAAAGAATTTGCATAAAATGGTTTGCAAGATTCAGAAGTGGAGATTTCAGCCTTGAAAATGAAGATCGAACAGGACGTCCAGTTGAGTTTGATGATTAGCTCCTTGAAGCATTACTTGAAGAAAATCCTGCATTATCAGTTGAAGAATTGGCAATAAAGCTTAGTTCAAACCATGCAACAGTTGACATCTGCTCTTCTCTCCATTCTTTTTGGATAGACTTGTGACTGGTGATGAAAAATGGATCTTCTATCGAAATGTTAAATGTTGTAAACAGTGGCTTAGTAGAAGGGAAAAGACTCAACCACAACCGAGAAGGGAACTTCATGGGAAAAAGGTTCTTCTCTCTATCTAATGGCAAAGGAGTAATTCAGTTTGAATTGTTACCACCTAATGCAACAATCAAT
>NW_026434276.1:0-856 GCF_001194135.2 Octopus bimaculoides
AGGGAATTTCAACGAATTTAAGCACAACTTTTATTGCCGCAAGGTGCCGCTTTACTGTTGGTATTGGTGTTCTTGTTGGCTGTGGTATTGGTATCTGCTGCTGCTGCTGCTGCTTGTGAACGATTTTGTTATACAGCTTCGAATTAGCCCTGATCCATGAACGGTGTTCCAACTAACCATGACATTACGTTGCTTTGTATATCAAGGACTACATTGTCTAAAGTGTGTTTCCCCTTTATGACCGGGTAAGATTTAATTTGAGGGAGATTCGGCTGCTATTCCTGTCAGACAATGTGACCGCGAGTTCTTCATACGCAAACAACTTTATTAAATAAGAAATCAATGGAACATTGTTGCGTTCTCGGTTTTGTGGAAATATAGCATAGAGCTGTCGTATGATGCAGCATTCTGTAGTGTGATGTCGCTTCGAACGAAAACTAAATTCTGCTGCTTACATATTTCTTCGTCCATTTCTACATATATATAACGGTTGATTGGCAGAGCGTTGGACTGAATACGTTACAATATTTGTTTTGATACGATAAAGAACACAAAAATCAGTTTGAGATTTTTAATGAAAGCATTTTTTTATCATAAACAAAAATGTTGTCGTTGCTAGAAACGACAAACACCGGGATAGTTCGAAGCTTATTGTTGTCGGAATAGCAGTCGTTGTCGTAAGTTTCTTGATGTTAGCTGGTCATGGTGCGTTGCTGCCACCGCTGTCCATAGCTTTTGTGCTGTGACAGCACTCTCGCCTGCTGCTGGTTTTGCTACTGTCTGCTGACTGCCATGTGATGCGTCCGGTCTATTGTCTACACCTAATGGCCAAAGTATACTGACTACATGATGGTGG
>NW_026434277.1:0-899 GCF_001194135.2 Octopus bimaculoides
CCTACGCTCTTCAACAGAAAGGAACACAGAAAGAAACAAGGAGAAAAAAATGTGTGTAGTGGTCATCGATCTATCATATATCTACCATATATATATATTTACGTATATATATATTCAACACAGAAAAGAATTTTGTTTTAATTTTTTTCCAGTATTTATTTTATTTTAAGGCAATAAATATTTTTCTGTAAGAAGAAATTTGTATACATTTCTTCATATTGTATATGCACAAAGAAATTGGGTAAAATTCTAATTATTGTATGGATTCCATATTTCTTCATTACCCACGATGGGAAGAGTCGTGGGTGTGAGTATGTGTGTGTGTATTTGCTTCCCGAGTATGACATTGAGCTGCGTCTTTGAGTGAGGCTCCATTTCGGGAGTTCTGGAGTTGTAGGGAGCATTGCGTCACCCTTTAAGTACCATTACACCCAGATCCGTTCTGAACCGGAAAGGTATTACATATCAGGGTCCTATCTATGGTTTAAACAGATTTCTCAGGAGTAGAAGAGGTTCTCGTTATTTCTGACAAAGTCACGAGGACGGCAGCTCTTCTAGGAAAAAGATACTCTGGCATAAAACTTGCTGTCAAAATAATAGCACTATCCATGTTGCAATGTTTGTCACTAGAAACTACAATGGCGACGGAGAGACTGGTGAAAGTGTTGTACAAGCTTTTTGCCACTTAAATCCAATGACGTACAGATGTCTCACTATTCATTTCACTTCCAGGTCCGTTTTGTATTTTATTAAAATCTTATGGCGACGGATGAATGGGTGAGAGGCACTCCGCAAACGTGCAGGGATGAAAGCAAATCAGAACATTCCAGCTGAGTGCGAGACAGCTATCATGAGATATATATATATATATATATATATGTATATATATATATATATAT
>NW_026434277.1:909-4036 GCF_001194135.2 Octopus bimaculoides
TATATATATATATATATATATATATATATATATACACATACATGTACACACACACATACATATATATATATACATAGCTATACGTATATATATGCATACATATATACATACACGCAAAGATGAGTCTACACGTGAAATGAAATAAATCAACCAAGACAAGCATATGGCTATATATTTTATTGCAATCTAGCTAATTGCTTCTCTTCCACACAATTGATCTCTCTCTCTCTCTCTCTCTCTCTCTCTCTTCCCCCCACCCTCTCTCTCTATCTATATGTGCGTATGGGTGTGTGTGAGGGTGGATTCATATACACATAAACACACACATACATTCAAGCTCAGACACATAGACACACATACAGACACATAGAAACACACGCACACATCTGTAACACGTCTCCCCAAGTGACTGACAGAAGCTGGCCCATCATTTACAGACGCCATAATTTATTCTACTTAAACAAGAAGACAGAAAAAATACAGAATTAATCAAATGAAAAAGTAGAAAGCTCATACACACACATATGACACATACACACACACACACACACACACACACATACTTACATTATATATATACATATATATAGAGTGGTGAATAAATAGATATATCGAATTTGAAGTCTCTGTCTCTTTTGAATATGAATACTTAAAAGTTTAAAAACCTTATGATATATATATATATATATATATATATATGTACATTTACATACATATATATGTATACATATATGCATATACATAATTATATATATACTTACACACACACACACACACACACACACACACACACACACACATACACACACACTCATATACAAATACATTCACACACACACATATACACATATATCCAGTCTATGCCATTTTAATATTGTCATTTATCTAACTCTCTAGAAGTTAAGCGCTGAAATACTTGCCTAAGTGAGGTTCTTCTCTGAAGACTGTCTGTTGTTCAGCTCTCTTGAGAGTCTCTTACCGTCATACTCATGTATGACAGGTACGGTAGAAGTAAAGTCTCTAATGGACGTGCAGTGTATAAAAACAATATATATCGAAAGGAGGCGAAAATTCGTCCCACCTGTGGCTAGTGAGAACGTGGGATTCATTTCAGCTTTATACATGTCACTGACATGGCCCAACAAAGAACTGGGCATAATGGTTAGTGCGGCACTAAGTGGAGTTGGTGCACAAAATGTGGCGTGAAGTGTAAAGTTAGCTAGTACAGGTGTGCCTGATTGTTGGAGTCGCAAGGGTTGTCAGCTCTGAGGAACAGAGATCGTCATATTAGTGATATAAAAGATAGAGAAGAGACAGCATACCTACGGGTCATGAAGCGGTATATGCTCGTTACAGATTGAATCGCAGTTAGTCGAATGGGGCCCTTCTCTGGATGAGGATAGAAGTCAGGTGGTAGTAGCCAATGGGGCCACCTCCAGTGACACGCAAATAGTGAGCGGTGTTCCGCAAAGCACTGTTTTGGGACCACTACTGCTCATAATGGCCCTCTCAAAATTCCCTCAGCCACACAGAGAGCCACGATCACAAGTTATGCAGATGATACAAAAGTCTCACAGGTAATACAGAACCCTGAAGACACTATGCACCTGCGGAGATCACGCAGTTTGTGACATAACCGTTCCAAAAATTGGAGCAGTAGTCTATTGTGGACCTTACTTGAGCTGTGTCAAGTGTCAGCGTCTGTTAGTAGTTAGAATATCTTCTGGCCGTATAGAGAAGGTCTAATCTTTGGGTTGCGGTCTTAGATGTGCAAAGGATTTGTTTTCATCCAGAGAGATACTCGGTAATAGTAAGTCCTGGCGTTTGAAACGGCTATGAGAGCTCTAGTTGAGCACTACTTGTATGTTGTTGCAAGCATATTAACATTTGTACCAATAGCCATTGGTGCACATACTTATGGTCTTAAATGTTTCTGTAGTAGTCTCGAAAATCTGGGTTTTTCAGACAACGAAAGCGATCAGCAAAGACGCACCTGACAAATTAAAATCTATCAGCGGAAAAGTAAAAATATGCAACACTTTTCTAAAATTACACAATGTAACTTTCAACGAATGTCGTTGTTTGTTGTCTAAATTGCAGTAAAGGGTTGTGGTGTTTGCTAAATACCAAACGCTTGTGTTTAGTAACAATAAAATAAATGAAAAGAAAAAAAAAAACAAAAACAATTATATACATGTATACACAGTGCGCTATTCGCAATTCTGCATTTAAGCACGTTTTATATCCGAAATGCTGATTAAATACGCGTATACATGCATACGTACGTTCGTACACACACACACACACACACACACACACACACACACATATATATATATGCAAACATGCATACGACCAAGTACATACGTGAATATATATGCAAGTCTGTGTATATGAATATGCATTTATATACACGTACATATATGTGTGTGTTTGTGTATCTATTTGTATATGTACGCGCGTTTGCATAGTCTATGGATGAATGCATACACAAACACACATATATATATATGCATATGTATCGATAAACACACACATACACACACACACACACACATATATCTATATATACATTTATTTATGTGCTAAAATGGCGTCATATTAACAATGTAAATATGGTGTAATGTATTCTATTTTATTATTATTTTTTCTCTTTCCTGAAGCAGCTTCCCTCTAAATTTAGTCTGTCAACAGAATGTTTGTTTGCTACACAAATCTATTTACATTGGTTAATCTATTCATTTCTCTCTTGTTTATGACCTACACTCAGTGAGGAAATATTAGTATGTATGTATGTACACAAACACACATATTCCAATATTCGTTTATTGTATTTGCTAGTTTTAAGTGATCCGACTATAGCTGAGCCGGCACAACTCTCTGACGTTTTACAGGCTTGCGATGTGTTTGATGTAAACGTGAGTTAAACGGATCTGCCAAACCCCAGCGAAGATACATATATATACGTGGCGGACTGGGTCTAAAAATATTGGTTGCCAGGAGACTAAGGGGGCCCACCCTAAACTACGAAGCTATCATTTAATTGTTTTTTGTTGTTCTTTTTTTTTTGTTAAAAGTATTCTTTTAAACTGTTTAGAAACGCAGCGAGGCTGAAATAATTGATGCA
>NW_026434277.1:4897-8118 GCF_001194135.2 Octopus bimaculoides
TATATATATATATATATATATATATATATATATATATATATATATGTACGTATTTATGCATATATTATATGCGTGTACATATGTATGTTCATATATATACATATAAACATATATCTATACATGCACACACACATACATGAATGCATACATACATGCATATGTATATATATATATATATATATACATACACACACGTGCGTGCGTGCGTGCGTGCGTGCGTGGTGTGAAAGATTGAATTATTTTTCATCCTTTGCTTTGGAGGATTCCAAAAAAGCGATTTCTAATAAAGATTCTTCATACTTTGCTCGTAACTTACTGGTATAAGTCTGTGAATATGAAAATATTACTTCTATATGGTGTGTTATGAGAACTTAAGGAAAGGTATCCCATAGAACTCAACAAATTTGTTAAAAATGGAGAAGAGAGGGTGTTAAAATTTGAAAGAATTTTAATACAAGCATACGATCCTTTTCAAACTGCGATATTAATATGTAAATTCATGGTAGAATAATTAATTGAATTAAACTAAATTAGATTAATTACATATCACTGCTCTCCTCAGTGCGAGAAGTATAAGCAAAAAATTATTATTAATACAGAAGACCTGATGAAAGAAATAAACAGAGAAGAAATTCGGATATACATTTTTAACCTTATGAAAATTGAGAGCAGACTAAAGAATGTGAGTTTGGTTGTGTATAAACTAAAACTGAGGCAGCTCTCGGTTATTTGAAAATAGGAGTAAAAATGGTTTTAAGAGACGTTCTATAGAAGAGTAAGTAGATAAGTAATTCAACCTGCAAATAAAACATTTATTAAAGGAAGTTTTATAGAGATGCCCAATGGAAAGGCATAGCTATGATTGAATTAGGATATGACTTGACAGTTATAAGTAATATTAGGTATGGTGTGTATTTTAAAAATATTTTGTGTAAGAATGAAATTAAACTAGTGAATGTAGTATATAGGAGGCAGCTAGAATGCAGCGAGAACAAGAGTTAGGTGTATAAATGCTTAAAGAGCTACATATAATGGAGTTGTGTTAGTGTAAGTGACTTATATTCATTTGAGTGTATTAAATATAAGGTAAAAAATTCAAAATTCAAAATAGGAAATTAGTTGTTAGTATTACAGAATTAAGATAGTAAAGACTAGTTGTGGCTATAAATATTTAAAAAAAAAAAAAAAACATTCAGAGGTATAATAGTTGTAAACTTAAATTAACAATGTGGGGAAGATAATATAGCTAAGAAAATGATAGTGAAATTTTTAAATTATAATTATCGATATTTAGTAGGTTGACTATGTAAATGTATAATTAAAAAATGTAAGTTAAGAAGCTAGCTTGGCATAAGGTGAGAGGGAAGAATATAGTAAAATTATGTAAGTGATGAGTGTTTAAGTAATATAAGGTTATTGTGCATAGTGAATATAAGAAAAAAAATTTATTTATGGAGTAGTGTGTGCACATAAGTATGCTGAATATATAAAATAATTCATATATAATGCAATATAAAAAAATCTTATAAGGGAAAAGAATTTTTTAGTGTATACTAATACATTTGTAGAGGACATATCTTCGAAACAGTATACGTGGATTTAGGTATTCTAGCTGTTTTTCAAGTTGTTTTATTTGAGGATGTACTTGAAAAAAAGAACTGTACAAAAAATAAGTATACTTACATCGGTGCAAAGAGAGAAAAAAGGGCCAAATAAATATAGATATAATTATAATTAACCACACGTATAAAAAATGTTATTATATACAAACATACATACATACATACATATATATTTTTATATGTATGTCTATATAGTGGTGTATATATATACATATGTATATATGTGTTTGTGTGTGTGGGACAGATGTATATGTGCACACGTTCATATTAAATCTTAAGTAGCAGAAGATCAAGGTGTTTTTTTGAAAGCATATTGGCTCACTCCTTGCAGATCTCTCAGGCAAGATATTAAATAGTTGCGAATCTTTGAATCAGTACCTGATCCTTGCTCAACAGGGGATGGGTGGGTACAATGGCGTCCTCTTCGAGCGCTTGTATACAAGGGGTTACCGAAAAGAAGCCGGAATTTTGCAATATCATTATATTTACTTAGTTTTACATGTTTACTCTTTTTATCACCTTCAAAATATTCTCCATTTGAAGCAATGTATCCGTCTAACGCATCTTCCACTGTTCGAAGCAGTGCTGGCACTCTTGCGAAGTGATACTTTTAAACACCTCTGTTGTTTTTTGCTTCACCTCTCGTAAATCTCGATGTCATAAACATTCATATATACAGATACATACATACATACATACATACATACATACATACATACATATGTGTGTGTGTGCTTATGTGTGTACTCAGTTTAAATAGACAATCAATTCAAATAGACGAATAATAAAATTAATAGGTAATAAGACGTGTACAAGGAATGTTTTAGCTTGACGCTCGGTAAAAAGAGAAAGGTTGACGTTTTGAGTAAAGCTTTTCGTCGGAAAGGAGAAAGGAAAAGAAATCGTTTACAGCACGTGCGTAGTTACATACATACATACATAGTTGGCACTCCATCGCTTACGACGTCGAAGGTTCCTGTTGATCCAATCAACGGAATAGCCTGCTCGTGAAATTAACGTGCAAGTGGCTGAGCACTCCACAGACACGTGTACCCTTAACGTAGTTCTCGGGGATATTCAGCGTGACACAGTGTGACAAGGCTGACCCTTTGAAATACAGGTACAACAGAAACAGGAAGTAAGAGTGAGAGAAAGTTGTGGTGAAAGAGTACAGCAGGGTTCGCCACCATCCCCTGCCGGAGCCTCGTGGCGCTTTAGGTGTTTTTCGCTCAATAAACACTCGCAACGCCCGGTCTGGGAATCGAAACCGCGATCCTATGACCGCGAGTCCGCTGCCCTAACTACCGGGCCATTGCGCCTCCACTCATACATACAAACATACATACATACATACACTTTAATATATATGTACTCATACATATTAATACACATACACAAATAAATGTCGTACAATCAGCCAATATATGTTGTTAAGTAAAACTGAAACAAATTATATTATTCCTCTGAAGACCTGGCGTTTCAAACTTATTAAGCAATAGTTTACATAATGTTTATTACATAACGTGCCACTATTCGCCTGTGAAATACGTGTAATATTAATAAGTCATAATGTTATAAAAACTATATATATATATATAT
>NW_026434278.1:0-380 GCF_001194135.2 Octopus bimaculoides
GTGGGGAAGAAGTGCCAAGGGATCTGAATGAAAGGAGCCTGCAGTTTAAGGTAGTCCGGAAAGGACATGGAAAGAAACGGTGAGGATTGATTTCAGGCACTAGCGTAGCTAGGGTGTGTGCCGTCTGGGGCAGCCCTTTCATTTGCTGTCCACCGGACTCCACAAAAAACACATATTGCCTACAGCAGACCAAAAGTGCTGCCCAGAGTGGATCATCCCTACTGCCCCTCCCCTAGCTATGCTAGTGATCTCAGGAGACTGATTCTTGTGGTGAGAGAGATGGCAATGAGGCATAACAGCAAGCAGTAAGACATGTTGGAGAAGAACCAGGAAAGAAAAAGCAAACTTAAAACAAAGAGGAAGAGGAGTCCATATGTAAA
>NW_026434279.1:0-420 GCF_001194135.2 Octopus bimaculoides
ATTCTGCATATTCAAGTGTTTGCGTGTCTGTGTTTGTGTTTTTATGTATGAGTGTGTGTGCATGTGTTTGTATATGCATACACATCTGTCCACTTGTGTGCATGTCTGAGTGAGTGTGCGTGTTTGCAACTATGTGCCGTGTTTGTATGTATGGATGTGCATCTCCATACGCTTGGACACGTGTCTCCATATGTGTCCTTGAGTGAAGTAAAGTATGTGTGTATATATGGACACGTGTTTCTGTCTCCATTTGATTATATGTGCTGGTCTGTTCATATAACCTATGTTCCTCTCCATCTGTATGTTTATCTGTTTATTTTCATATCCATACGCTTACATTCTTGTACATATACTCATATATGCATATACCCACACGCACACACAGACACACACATACAGACACACACACACACACACACA
>NW_026434280.1:0-702 GCF_001194135.2 Octopus bimaculoides
GGGACAAACACAGACACACAAACACATACACATACATATATATATATATACATATATGCAGTGAAAAGTGAGAACGGACATCTGACCACTGAAAATGATGATGATGATAGTGATGGTGGTAACGGCGGTGGCGGCGGTGTTAAAAGTGCCAACTGTGATGACAAGAAAACAATGATGATATATTGAGATAACAATAACAGAGATGTCTATCTTAAAATACATTAAAATAAACAGCATCAGCAAACAGACAATTATATACAAACACATTCTGTATACACAGCTCCAAGTTCAAACCAAACCAAGGTCAACTTAGCCTTTCATCTTTCTGGAGTCGATGAAATAAAGAACCAACCCAGTACTGCAGCTAATTCGTCCCTCTCCCTCTCTGTCTTCAATTTTTGAAGGAATCGGTTTTGGTCAGATCTGCAGACAGAAAGGAAACCAAAACCAAGTCCAAAAGTCTCTATCTTTATCTGATACAAACGAAATTGTTACAAACACACATATGGACGCACATACTTACATACACACATACTTACATATAAGCACGAACACATAAGTGCATGCACACATATGAGCGTGCACACATACGAGCTTGCACACACACTCACATGCTCATACCGAACAGTTTCAAAACAATGCCGAATCATACATTCAAAATAAATGGAAGTGGAGGGACAAGTTACTGAAGAGATTGCAAGA
>NW_026434281.1:0-329 GCF_001194135.2 Octopus bimaculoides
GTCTATATAGGGATGACGCTTTACTTATTACCAAGACTACTAACAAATCTCCCATTGAGAGAACAAAAAAGGATCTGCACAAATTTTTCTCAGGTATGAATTTATCAATAACATTTGAAAACGCATACAAAACGGCTAACTTCTTGGACGTTTCTCTGAACCTATCTAACTCGCAACACTCCCCCTATCATAAACCCAACCAGTACCTTAAATACCTCAATATTCAATCTAATCATCACAGATCTACTTTCAATGACAAAATCATAGGAATATCTACCTGCTTATCTGATCTATCCTCTTCTGAAGAAATATTTAACAATCACGCTCCA
>NW_026434282.1:0-481 GCF_001194135.2 Octopus bimaculoides
GTGGATGTCCTAAACTGCATAATCTTTTACAGTTGTGCTTTTGAATGCATTACTTCTTTCCGTTTCCTCGCCTACCATCCAGTGCATCTAACATAAGAACCAGGTACTGTTCTACGATAGACTCGGGTTCAGAGGCTCTGCCAAAACAATTGAGAAACATCCACAAAATAGATGCGGAAGTCTTCAAAAAAAAAACTGGACACTCTTCCATCCACAATACTGGATGAACCAATGGCTCGACATGAGGCACAGTTGAGGGCTGCTATGCCAAATTTCATCATACCCCAGATAGGCCATCGACAATTTTGATGAGATCGCAGGAGAGGAACCATGGATGTATTATGGAGAGGGTACAAAAATAAAGGGTGAAAAATCATGGTGGAGCCCCAGCATGACCACAGCCACCTGGCTGAAACACATAGAAGAATAAAAGAGGAACATATATGTGTGTATATATATATATATATATATATATATATAT
>NW_026434283.1:0-200 GCF_001194135.2 Octopus bimaculoides
ATGTATGTATGTATGTATGTATGTATGTATGTATGTATCTATGTATGTTCTATATCCTTGCGTTTGGATATATGATCTAACGAAGCCGAGGCAAAGCAACATACTTCGACTATTGCTACACGAAACTCAAAACACCTCAACGACACATCAGTATGTATGTATGTATGTATGTATTATGTATGTATGCATGCATGTATGTA
>NW_026434284.1:0-1006 GCF_001194135.2 Octopus bimaculoides
ATATATATGTACGTAGTAA
This sequence comes from Octopus bimaculoides, assembly GCF_001194135.2. Lineage (NCBI taxonomy): Eukaryota > Metazoa > Mollusca > Cephalopoda > Octopoda > Octopodidae > Octopus > Octopus bimaculoides. Next base: position 20 of record NW_026434284.1, read on the forward strand.
TGTATGTATATATGTCTTTTGGAGTGACTTCATATAAAATCGTGTTATATGTACATACAGCTCATGTTTACATATTTCAACGCAAACCGAACTTATTACATTCTCACCTGTTTTAATATATTTCTTGTATCTTTATGTGTTGCTTTATTTCACATTATACACTAAACAGAAGTACACTCAGATACACACACGCGCGCACACACACTCACTCACACACACACTGACAATGAAATACCACTTATCATATGCGCGTGTGTATATGTGTATATGCGTGTGTATATGTGTATATGCGTAGGTATATGTGTATATGCGTAGGTATATGGCATTCACTATTCCATCAAAATATATGAATACAAGTTTAAATCTCAGATATAATCCGATGTTGTCGCATTACAGGCTTTTTACTATATATTCCTTAAATCTGCACGTCTAGTTTATTTCAAATGACACATTAAACCCCCATAGACACATACACACCTAGTATTACATACGTGTACGAGTTTGTGATCTTGAGTGTATGTGTGTGTCCGTGTTTGCGTCTAGCATTCATAACTGTGTCAATATATTTGACTACATTGTCTATTTCTTAAATATATAAATATCGAGGTTTTCGCGTTAACACTTCTTAAGAAAGGAATTCTTTATACCTCCTTGTCCTGCTTTATTTCGAATGATACATTAAAGGCACGAATACGTAGATACACACACACACACTAACATTATGTGGTAAATGAGTGGTTGTGCGTGGACGTGCGTGTTGATGTTATGTGTACAGTACATACGTTTATGCAAAGTATTTGAATAATAGTTCAAATTTAATAACATGAGATAAGCTAAGAGTATAGCGCCATGAGCAGCCAGAAGCATTACCCTCACCAACACTGGCACAGTATAATTGATCATTGATATCATCGTCCCCGATCATTGATATCAATGCTGCATTAACATCAACAATGAATATCTATAACAGTTGTGTATATGAAAATT
>NW_026434284.1:2001-2271 GCF_001194135.2 Octopus bimaculoides
TATATATATATATATATATATATATATATATATATATATATATATATATATATATATATCTTCTTATGTATATGTTTGTGTGCACGGATATATGCGTATATACGAGAATATGCGTATATGCATGATTTACTTGTAAATAGACGCCTATCGATAGAAGGATAAACATACGTTTGATAACAGTATAATAGATAGATAGCAAAATAGGGATAGATACCTAGAGAGGGAGATGGGGAGGAGAGAAATACAGAGACGCAGACAGATATATATATA
>NW_026434285.1:0-221 GCF_001194135.2 Octopus bimaculoides
ACATACATACATACATACATACACACACATACATACATACATACACACACGCACACGTACACACACGCATACGCATGCACACAGAGACACGCATTTATACAGACACGCACGCACACAAACAAACGCCATGACAGCGATATATCAGATCAGCAGAACCGGAAACGCCCCCCACCCCCACCCCAACCAACCAAACCCCTGGAAAAAAAGTAATTGCCAAAGAC
>NW_026434286.1:0-281 GCF_001194135.2 Octopus bimaculoides
TGGCTGACCCCTAGGGGTGGATGTTACTGTTGCTTTAGCCCCAGGAGGACGTCTCCTCCAGCTGGCTTATCGACACACTACCCTGAAACCCGGGTCCGTTCGTGCTACGATCAAGATGAAAGGGATAACTTCCCTTGGCAAAACAAACAGGACACAGTAGTGTGTCGATAAGCCAGCTAGAGGAGATGTCCTCCTGGGGCTAAAGCAACAGTAACATCCACCCCTAGGGGTCAGCCACACTTAAGTTGCAATACACTTCACTTTATCGTGCAGTTACTGTT
>NW_026434286.1:291-772 GCF_001194135.2 Octopus bimaculoides
TTCATTTAGAGAATTAACATTGCTTGTTTTCACTTTTTCGATATCAGTGAAGAATTTCACTGGGAAAATATACATAAGGTTGCCAAGAATTTATACCTCTCATCGAAGGTCGGTAGCTATCGGACGCTGACGAAGGGAAATAACCCTGAAACCCGGGTCCGTTCGTGCTACGAGCAAGATGAGAGGGATAACTTCCCTTAGCAAAACAAACAGGACACAGAAGTGTGTCGATAAGCCAGCTGGAGGAGATGTCCTCATGGGGCTAAAGCAACAGTAACATCCACCCCTAGGTTCAGCCACACGTAAGTGGCAATACACTTCACTTTATCGTGCAGTTACTGTTAATACTTCATTTAGAGAATTAACGTTGCTTGTTTTCACTTTTTCGATATCAGTGAAGAATTTCACTAGAAAAATATACATAAGGTTGTCAAGAATTTATACCTCTCATCGAAGGTCGGTAGCTATCGGACGCTGACGA
>NW_026434287.1:0-373 GCF_001194135.2 Octopus bimaculoides
GAGCTGCTCCACATCGGTCACCGGAGTGATATTTGATCACTTTACAGAGTTTCTGAGTGTCGGTTAGGTGTCTGGAATGGGACGGCTTACCTCGTGGGCAGGTAGAAGCTCTTTAACCTTGGTTGGTAATCTACCTAGGAGAAGGAAATCTCCGAAATAAAACCTGAGGCCTTGGAAATTCCTGGTTTTGTCAATTCTCTTGTCACACCGGTGAAAGTCTTCTTAGGCTAATTAGTGGGGGTAGTGCAGTGCAAGCTACACCCACTAAAAATTATTCATCTGCACAGGTACTTCCTGTACATCAGATCTTGATAAAATCATTGAATTGGTTGGTTGGCAGAAACCTAAAAATGCACCTGTAACTTATTTTAAA
>NW_026434288.1:0-423 GCF_001194135.2 Octopus bimaculoides
GAAGTGCGACAATTAAGCGAGAGAGGGAGAGAGTAAAAGCGTGAGTGAGAGAGAGAGAGAGAGAGAGTGAGAGAGAGAGCAAGAACGTTAAAGAGAGAGAGAGTGAGGGCAAGTGTGTGAGAGAATGAGAAAGATGGGGAACAACAAAAATATAGACAGTAAGATGGTGAGGGGTTAAGAGAGAAGGATGGAAAGAAAGATAAAGAAAAGGGATAACTGTGAGAAGTAGAATTGGTGAACTAAGGATTCTTAGAGATTGAGAGCTAAGAAATTCATTGATACTAAAAGAGAGTGATAGTATAGATATTAAGAGCAAAGAACTGCAAAAGAGTCAAGTAAAAGAGAGATGAATAGAGATGTAAGTTTAGTTAGAGCGATCGATTGGTCGATAAAAGATAGATAGACAGACAGACAGACAGACAG
>NW_026434289.1:0-143 GCF_001194135.2 Octopus bimaculoides
ATATATGTATATTTATGCATATATATGCATGTGTATACGTTTATATATATGCATGTGTATAAGTATATATATATATGAATGTACATATATATATGCATCTATATATGTATACGCATAGATATATATGTATATGCATGTATATA
>NW_026434289.1:331-444 GCF_001194135.2 Octopus bimaculoides
ATGTATGTATGTATGCGTGTATATGCATATATGTATATGCATGTATGTATATATATATGTATAAAAGTATATGGATGTGTATATATATGTATATTCATGTATGTATATATATG
>NW_026434289.1:454-649 GCF_001194135.2 Octopus bimaculoides
ATGGATGTGTATATATATGTATATTCATGTATGTATATATATGAAAGTATTTGGATGTGTATATATGTATATGCATGTGCATGCATATATATATATGCATGTATATATATGTATATATATGCATTTATATGTATGTATATATATATGTATATTTGTATATATATATTTATATGTATATTTGTATATATATATATA
>NW_026434289.1:1453-2433 GCF_001194135.2 Octopus bimaculoides
ATATATATATATATATATATATATTTATATGCATATGTATATATATTTGTATATATGTATGTGTGTATATATATATATGCATGCATATCTATATGTATGTGTATATATATGCATATGTATATATATGTATGCATATATATATCTATATGTATGCATATATATATGCATATGTATATGTATGCATATATATATGCATATGTATATGTATGCATGTATATACATGCACATATCCATGTATATATATATAATCATGGATGTATATGTACATATATATTCATGCATATTTATACACGCATGTATATATGTGTATATTTATATACATGTGTGTAATATATATGTATGTATATGTGTATATATGCGTATATATTTGTGTGTGTATATATGTATGCATGTATATATGCGTATCTATATATTTATGCATGTATATATATATCCATGCATATAAGTATATATATTTTTATGCATGTATATATGTAGATATATACATATACACGTATATATATATTCATGCATATGCATGGATGTACATCTGTTTGGTTGCTATGTATGTACATATAGACACGTGTATATGCATATTTATGTGTGTAGCCCTAAATCACTTGTAACATATCTTGGAATAAAGAAGACTAGTATGCTAGAAATAGAAGCAAAGTTTTCGTTAAACGTCTCCTCACTATCTGGAAAAAGAAGAGGATCACATTGGAAATTTTAATGTATGATATACTCACAAAGGTGGAATGGTCATGGTTGGAACACCTTTGATCTTAGAGTACGTTCGTTAAATATAAATTTTGGGCTTAATCAGTTCTGTGGGATTGTATTCATGCAGTTAAATACACGTGTATGGACGTTTCTTTTATTTAATAATAATCAACAGAAGTTATGTATAGGTAGAAAAATGTCGAGTCCTTTATATAAGTATCTATATATTTGTATATATAAATATACAACTTACCATGCGCATATATATATATATATAT
>NW_026434290.1:0-224 GCF_001194135.2 Octopus bimaculoides
ACACACATACGAACATGTATGCGTACAAAAAATATGTATGCAATTGGTATGCATACGTGCGTGTGTGTATGTGTGTGTTGCTCATATAAATATATAAGTAGAGAAATTTGAAAAGACAACACAAAACCGGTTATTTCTCCAAATACAATGGTTATATATCAAAAAAATTTTATGACATTTTTCTGACATATTTTAAATATATACTTTAACCATGTAACACAAGC
>NW_026434291.1:0-289 GCF_001194135.2 Octopus bimaculoides
AAGCATTCGGGATTAAAATTTAGAAGACAAGAGAAACAAAACTAAGTAGAGGGATCCATTTACGCTGGCACTGTATACTGTATGTAGTTCTTCGATTGTGTCCACCATTAATTCCGTCTATGTGAAGCGATTTATTTGCTTCAGGTATATGACACGTTTCACCTGCAAACGACTTATGCCTATTGTGACATTGAAAAATGTAATACTTATTTATTGCATTAGAGTCTACGCAATTTAGATAGTGCTAAGGGTAGAGACGGACTATATGTAATCTGAACCTTTCCTTCCC
>NW_026434292.1:0-530 GCF_001194135.2 Octopus bimaculoides
CACACACACATACATATTTGTGTGCATAGTCACATGCATGTTGCATGACTCTATCAGTGTGTATGTCTAAGTCTATCAGAAATGTTGAATATGACTTGAGATCTATAAAAACAAAGAAACCTTCACTTCTGACTGCAGAAGAAAAGGTAAGAAAATACCAAAGAACTGTCTTTGACCATGGAAGGTGATAAGAAAAAAAATCACTATGATTCTGTTGTTATTGATGATGATGATGGTGGTGGTGGTGGTGGTTTCCAGAAAGGTGAGGAGGAAAACGAAGAAAGAATCGACGTTGGTCCCCACCACCTCACCACCACCACCAACAACAACAAGAGCAAAATAAAAGAACCTGCATTCAGCTGTTCCATGTCTTTGATGATCACCTATTTATCAATATAGATTACTACAACTTATCGTGATCTCTCTCTCTCTCTCTCTCTCTCTCTCTCTCTCTCCTCTATCTGTGTACATACATACATGCGTACCTGTCTATCTATCTATCTATCTATCTATCTATCTATCTATCTATC
>NW_026434293.1:0-305 GCF_001194135.2 Octopus bimaculoides
AAGGATAGTCTTACACTGTTGTACCGTTGAATTACAAATAATGCTCATGTTTTATACTCAGGTGACCCTACAGGTTCCAAGAGTACAAGTGTATTCCTCTTTGCTTAGATAAAATGACTAAATTGTGGGTGTTAAGTCCCCATGAAGAGGTCTTTCTAACTTCTAAGAAGATGAAACTTAGAAATATTACTTCGTTTGTGTCTAATATGTATGGTTAAAATTTCATCAACACCAAAAATATATGAATTATGGCCTTTATGCATAGAATATAATTTCCAAATCTCATAAAGATCCATTCAGTACTT
>NW_026434294.1:0-466 GCF_001194135.2 Octopus bimaculoides
ATAATAATAATAATAATAATAATAATAATAATAATAATGACATCGAAAAACACGTTAGGAATGAGAACCCATGTTCGAAATTTCCCCCAAGACACCTGAAGAATGCTGGAGGGTATATCAGCCGAAACGTTGTGTTAACAACAAACAAGATGAGGACAAATATCCGTCGAATGTAAATAATGTAAATAATGTGTTTATACATAATACTTAAGACTGCTTCGGTGGAGAGTTTTTGATCATATATGTTTCTTAGTCCCAAGATGCGAATGTATGTTAAGATTTGATAAAAATACTCAAATTAAACAGGCAAAACGACAGATGAGAGATATTGAGACTGAAAGGGTGAGAGGGAGACAAGAGGGAAGAGAATTATAAAAGGGAAAGTCAGATATTAAAATTTGAAATGATGTAGTGGTGGGAGGAGGAGATATTTGTATGTCTACTAGGTCCTGCATGCGTTTTATAT
>NW_026434295.1:0-358 GCF_001194135.2 Octopus bimaculoides
GTTTGATTTTCTTTTCGAATTTGGTATTGTTGACTTTTTGGGTGTTAAACCGTCTTTCGATTACCTTTCGATTTGGGTGTTAAACAGCGTCTTTCTCCAGTTTAGATTTATGTGTGGGGAAATACATGGCATGATTATTATCTCTCCCAGACGATATTTGATTCTTTTTCTTTTGGTAATCTGATGACGAGCGTGGATGGGCATCTGTCGGAATATTCCGGTCTTCAGGTACTTCTAGCTCCCTGTGTTTCGGGAAGATTTGAACCAGTAGCTGATTTTTCATATCCAGTCTGTGTGGGGTACGCGACCATTGTTTGTTATTATTATTATTATTATTATTATTATTATTATTATTATT
>NW_026434296.1:0-340 GCF_001194135.2 Octopus bimaculoides
TGTGACATCGCAACTCATTTCTACAGCTGAGTGAACTGGAGCAACGTGAATTAAAAGATCTTGCTCAAGAACACAATACGCAGCCCAGTCCGCTCTAACCACTGAGCCATGCACCTACATCTGTTTACCAAATTTACTAAAAAAAAAAGAAAAATCATATGGCTTAGGGCTATAGTAGAAGACACTTGTCCAATGTGTCGACAGTACCGGAAACCAAATGGTTACAAAGCGGGCTTCTTAACTACACAGCCATACATGCGTATATTCCCAATAATAGCAATTTCGAATATAAGAATACTCTTTTACTTGTTTCAGTCATTTGACTGTGGCCATGCTGGAG
>NW_026434298.1:0-567 GCF_001194135.2 Octopus bimaculoides
ATATATATATATATATATATATATATATATATCTAATATAAATTGCATTTGTTGCTACATAAAGTTTGGCGCTCACAGCTGACAAAACACTTGTCACATATTTAGATAATAAGTAGCCATGTTCTCTAAACATGCTACAAAATATGCATTAATATTTTAAAAAAATGAATTGAGATATAACTGAACGGAAAAAAGCTTTTAACTGTTGACATGTAAATATCATAAGAATGGTGTTGATAAAGGAATTGTACTAGATCAGGTATTACAATAAATTGACGGCGAAATAGAATCATTATATAAATATACATACATACATGCATGCATGCATACATATATCATTCAACTACGGTAGTAGTTAAATAATATTCTTAAGGCTGCAATTTACTCACAAGCAGCACCTTTCAGATCTTGTCGCTAATTCAGTTCTTAACCAAGTTGAAAACTGTTGTCGTTTTTGAAGAGCACTGGTCCCTAACTACATTTTGGCATAAAAAAATTGAGATTTGATCCAGTAGAAAAAAAAGTTTACATCAAAATTTGTAGCGACGTTATAGGAGAGTAAGTAAC
>NW_026434299.1:0-223 GCF_001194135.2 Octopus bimaculoides
AACTATTCTGCCTATATGTCTGTGCACACTTTTCAATGCAATGTATGCCAAAAGGTTGCAAATCTAATGGAGGCCTCAAAATACATTTTAAGATCCACAAAGATCAGAACTGAGGGTGATAAATTGAATGTTAATTTAATTAGCATCAATTTAAAACCAGTAGCCTAGCATATAAAAATCTGAAAATTCAGAAAAATTGTATTACATGCATATAAGAAGGGAT
>NW_026434300.1:0-562 GCF_001194135.2 Octopus bimaculoides
TGAAGTATTAACAGTAACTGCACGATAAAGTGTATATATATATATATATACATATGTATGTATATATAGTAATATGCACACACCTGAACACACACACGCACTCCCATATCCACATACATACATACGTCAATACAATATTTAATTCTGATTTTATTAGATTATTAAATGTAAGTCACCTTTTGAAGAATTCCGAATCAATGGAGAGGTTATTCACAGGTTAAAACAACAAAACCAAAAACAAAAAAGACAAAGGAGAAGCAAGGCAAAAGAAACTATTTTACCGCATTTATAATGCATGACAGGGGATTGCATGATAATATAACAATGTCTATTATATGACATATTATCTCGCATTTGAGAAAGAGAAGAGAAGACAACTCTTACACTTCCATATCGCCATGTCTATTGGTAGCTTAGTAAATGTCACAGTTTAAGCTAGAGGACGGAGCAAAATATCGTTACTTATGCACGTTCGTACGTACAACACAAAGACACATAGACAATCACGCACGCACTCACACACACACACACACACACACACACACACACATTTATATATATA
>NW_026434300.1:572-726 GCF_001194135.2 Octopus bimaculoides
ATATATATATATATATATATATGCATATACATATATATTCATGTATATATATACGTATATGCATATATATGATATATATATACATATATACATATGTACACAATTATACATATATGTATGTATATATATATATACATATATGTATGTATATATA
>NW_026434301.1:0-282 GCF_001194135.2 Octopus bimaculoides
TGTATGTATGTATGTATGTATGTATGTATGTATATATATAAATATTATATTATATGTATTTGATTTAGCAGATAATCTTCCAAGGACAATTCCGGCGCTAACATTGCCATGAACATACGAGCGAGCCGCATGTTTCTTCATTCGTCTGTATCACCATCATTATTATTTATGTTATTTATATAACAAACGGATGCAACCAAGTCACAACCTGAAGGTGAGCTGTCACAAGGGATGATATAGCTCCTGTGTGAAACGAAGATAGAATAAGACATGTACATATGT
>NW_026434302.1:0-304 GCF_001194135.2 Octopus bimaculoides
TATATATATATATATATATATGTGTGTGTGTGTGTGTGTGTGTGTATAGAAAAACATACACATATATAGACATTTGTATATACATACATATGAATATACATTTATATATATATATGTACTTATATACATATATATACAAATATACATATATATGTACATATATAAACGTACACATATGTATACATATATATATATACATATACACATATATATATATGCATATATATACACATTCATACATATATATACATCACGTATTTACAAAAACATATATATATATATATATATATATATATATATATAT
>NW_026434303.1:0-518 GCF_001194135.2 Octopus bimaculoides
TACCAAGGCAAAACAATGTACATGATAACACTTCCAATCAGTTAAGATCAAAATGCAAGAGAGCCACTGCCTGGGACTGCATCAGGGCATTTATCAGTATTATTATTATTATTATTATTATTATTATTATTATTATTATTATTATTATTATTATTATCATTATTATTATCATCATCATTACCATTGTATTTATGTTCCAACCAAGTCTTTTTGAATAATTTATTACCTTTCCTAATAAATTTCATTCCATCCTCTCTTTAGTAAAAAAAAAATACAAACAATATTTCTCCATTTCCATGCCATTAAATTTAATTTAACCAACAGACTTCATAGCAAAATACAATTTGAAGAGTTTGTTTTGATTAAACTTGCCATCAGCTGTTATGCAATATATATATGTCTACATTTGTGAATACGTATACATACACACGCCCACACACATACACACACAGAGATATATACATACTCATATATATATATATGTATATATATGTATGTGTGTGTGTGTGTGTGTGTGT
>NW_026434304.1:0-336 GCF_001194135.2 Octopus bimaculoides
ATATATATATATATATATATATATATACATATACATATATAAGTATATACATGTATGAGTATATACATATGCATATACATACATACGTATATACATACATATATATACATATATACATATATATATACATATACATATACATATATATATACATACACACATATATATACACACATATTTATACATACACACATATATATACATACACATATATACATACATATATACATACATATATATATATACATAAACATATATACATGCATTTATATATATATGTATATATATATATACATGCACATATATACATATATATATATATATATATATATATAT
>NW_026434305.1:0-886 GCF_001194135.2 Octopus bimaculoides
TTATTATTATTATTATTATTATTATTATTATTATTATTATTACTATGATAGCGAGCTGACAAAATCACCAAGCAAAATACTTGGCAGGATTTCGTCTAACTTCACATTCTGAGTTCAAATTCTGCCAAGGTCAACTTTGCCTTTCATCCTTTTGGAGGTTGATAAAATAAGTATAACCTCCTCCCACAAACTAACTTCCTCCCCCAAAATTCAAGCCTTGTTTCTATAGTAGAAAGGATTTGACCGAAAACTCAGATTTTTCAATTCTATTTTACTATTATCAACATTTGCTACACAAATCCCAAAAGAATATTTTTCTCCCTTGTGTTCTGACCACTAACCCCCACCCTCTCTCTCTCTGCCTTACTTTGTCTCTCTCACTCTCTCTGCCTTACTCTGTCTCTCTCACTCTCTCTTTCTCTCTTTCGATTACCACTCGCTTCTCCAAGACTTCCTCCACCACCACCACCACCCTATATAAACTAACGCACGCATTCTGATTCCCCTACACGATTTTAATACCTCTGCCAAAGAAATACGAATCTCAGAAGATGCTCAGATAAGAGGTTTTGTCTTTTCAACCTCGTTCATCTACTCTTCTATTTATGCGCAGATCATAAACCCCTTATTTAGTTCTTTTCACTATTCTGTCTATTTCATTACCATGTCTTCACATTCATTCATTTATTCAAGTTTATCACACAATCCCTTATTTCTATAATTCTGTCTTAGATTAGCTGACCGAAAACTCTTAGATTTTTCAATTCTATTTTACTATTATCAACATTTGCTGTCTCGTTAAACTATGCTACACAAATCCCAAAAGAATATTTTTCTCCCTCGTGTTCTGACCACTAACCCTTTCTCTCTCTCTCTCTCTCTCTCT
>NW_026434305.1:1675-2280 GCF_001194135.2 Octopus bimaculoides
TGACAGGGACCTTCTCTTTGTGGCTGGTGACTTCAATGGACATGTTGGACAACATACAGGGGGCTTCCATGGCGTACATGGAGGCTATGGTTTTGGTTCCCGCAATGAGGAGGGAACTAGGCTGCTGGAGTTCTGCGATGCAAATGATCTTATGGTTTGCAATACTAACTTCAGGAAACCTGCCTGTCACCTAGTCACCTACTGTTCTGGCAGACACACTAGCCAAATTGACTACATCCTCACCAGGAAAAGGGGAAAATGGCTATTTATAAATGCCAAAAGCTTCTCAGGCGAAGAATGTACCCTACAACATAGACTAGTAGTTAGTGACTTCAAGATCAGGGCTAAGTGGTTGCCCAGAAGACAACCAGCATGGAGGAAAAGGGTCTGGAAGATTAAAGATCCTGCGAATGGACAGAGATTTAGAGACATACTACTCGAAGCCTTTGACGAAATAGAAGGGGATATAGCTTCACATGATGTAGAAGACAACTGGAGGTTTCTACGGGACAACCTGCTGAGGGCCATTGATCAGATCTGTGGATGGTGAAAAGACCCCTCTCGACCCAAAATAACGTGGTGGTGGAACAATGTTGTTGACAGGG
>NW_026434306.1:0-1244 GCF_001194135.2 Octopus bimaculoides
AATGAGGGTTGTCAGAAAGGAAATGCAGAAGATAAGCCAATGTCATGAGATGTCATGAGAAAGATCAACAGCTGAGGAACATTTAATATGACATTTATTTATTTACTGCAGGACACCTACCCCTCCTCCTCCTCCTCCATATCTCTAATCTCTCATCCACTGGTTCAAAGCCACTAAACGCCTCACTCCTACTTCCTCTCCCACTTGAAGGGGTTTCTGCCTTGCTAGTTACTTAGCAACCCTGTTGGTGCTGGTACCACATAACAAGCACAGGTGCTGGTGCCACATAAAAAAGCACCAGTTCTGGCACCACATAAAAAAGCACAGGTGCCACCTAAAAAGGACTGGTGCTGGTGCCATGTAAAAAGCAGCCAATACACTCTGTAAAATGGTTGGCGTTAGGAAAGGCATCCAGTTGTGGAAACTCTGCCAAAACAGACAATGGAGCCTGGTACTCATTTAATTGACCCTGGAAGGGATGAAAGTCAAAGTTGACCTTGGCAGAGTTTGAACTCAGTATGTAAAACGGACGAAATTCAACAAAGCATGCTAATGCCCAGCATGCTAATGATTCTGCCATCTCTTTGCCTTTAAAAAAAAATGACAATATTAATTTCTAACTTAAGCACAATCCACATATTTAGAAGTGGGCATATAATTATAGACTCTATTAGCTGGCTGTTCACAATTATATCCCCTCAACCTGAGGGAAGAGTAGAAGATGTGTTCCAAAAGTGCCACACAGTGGGACTGAACCCAGAACCATGAGGTTGGGGAGTAAACTTGTTACCATACAGCTACTTCTACACCTATATAACTACCAGTAATTTACCTGTTTAATTTCAGGGGTCATATTAAATACAAATGTTTTCCTATATGGTTCCAATTAATCCATATCACTGGTTATGCAGTCATTTAATATTAATTATTATAAATATTAATTATTATTTAATATCAATTTATTCAATATTAATTATAATTTTAAAAATTAGTTTAATTACAAAAATGCTATTCTTACCTGCATCACATAATGTAGTGGACCCTTCAATCAACTTGGAACCATCAGGACAAGCACACCGATAACCATTTGGAATCAGGAGGCAGAGATGGCTACATGTTTTTTCTGAAGCACATTTACTTGTAGCTACACAAACAAATACAAAAAAAAACAAACGCCTGAATGTAAAAGAAGCTGAGCGTTCAAGACATACACACTTCACGTCTGGCTGTACAGCCTTTTTGTT
>NW_026434306.1:1977-3178 GCF_001194135.2 Octopus bimaculoides
TATATATATATATATACATATATATACATGTGGCCATATATATATATAATTTTAAATAAGCAAACAATTAAAAAACAGCAAGAGACAGCTTCAGACAATCACACACAATGTACTACAGCTAGCCTTTAACAAGACACAGCATGGTCCTCTCCTCCCAGCTGGCAGTTATATCATCTGCGTTTTCCTTTTCTAGATCGTCAACACAGTAAATCATTTCTATCAATAAATACGTTAAACATTCATGAGTTTGTTTCATTTATAACACATGCATCCAGCTTGACCACACAACGATGGTCTTCAACAATACAACACTCTCCAGTTCCAACAAGCAGCCATCATGACAATAGTATCAGGTCAATTGAAGAACTCCGAATGAAATTAGACTTCACAAAAACTGTGCAGAACCCAGTTAGGTGGATGGATTTTATTTGAACCTGTACTTAAAGGGGGTAGATATAAGCCATTGCTCCCGTTTAACATGCCAACTGTCCCTTGAATACTTTTAGCAGAATCCACTGTTGTGAACATTGAGACCAGATTAAAAAGAAAACATTTGGAAGCCCTGTAAAAAGACCTTGGGTACTGCCCCTATCCCATTGCCTTTTCATAAGCAAAAATAAATAAATCTGATACCATTTCCAATAACAACCACTTGGTCGGTGCCATCCGGTTTCATTGATAGGATTCTGTTGAATTTGGAATCAGACCAGAACACACGATTGTTCATGAAGTAATCGATGGCAATTCCACTTGGTCGTGCCAGTTCTTTGTTAACTAAAACTTGTCTTCTCTCACCAGTCATCCAAGACCTTTCTATTTTGGGGTTGTAACTGTTTATATCTGTCCAGTACATCCAGCTGAAAAAGTGCATGGGAAACAAGTATAAGATTTATGATGATGAGAGAGAGAAAGAAGCATACACACATGCATGGAAATAAAGAATACTGGTGGAGCATTTGAATAAAAACAGCCACCTGGTGTAACCATAAAGGGTCAGATATTATTCTAATGCACGGGAAGCAAAAATGATGCCATGATGAAGAGATCGACTGATCAGTAGATATGAATGTTTCGTCAAATATTAGGGAAAATAGGAGCATTGGTGGAGAACCAATGAAAAATATGCATCTATTAAATTCAAGGGAGGAATTTTTGTTTGTACCTATTGTCCTCCTTGCATTGGGTTACAACAGAAAATCCT
>NW_026434307.1:0-249 GCF_001194135.2 Octopus bimaculoides
AAACACATACACACATACACACATATACACACGCATAGATATGTATCTATGTCTGTGTTTGTGTGCGTATTCACATAGAAATACTTGTCTTTATGCTTTATGTAGACATCTTTTTCTATGTTGTTCTCGCACTAGTAAATAATTAACCGTAAAATAGCCAATAAGACGTTGACATAATGTATGGCAGAATATACTGGTGAGAATAATTGCTTGCTAATGTATCAAAAGTTATGGCCAGCAAAACTACAT
>NW_026434308.1:0-234 GCF_001194135.2 Octopus bimaculoides
ATCTACCTGTCTTATCTTGCTATTTTCTGCCTCGTTGATTCTGTATCTGGTTTCTTCGATTTCTGCTTCTGTTAATCAGCATTTCGATTTGTCTTTCTTGGTCACTTAGTCTCTGTCGAGTTTCATCAAACGTTACCTTTTCAAACCACATCTTTCTCATTCTGTCTAGTGTAACAAAATCTGCTAGGTACACTTCGGATGTAACATTCCATCACAACTGCATTCCGTCTTTCC
>NW_026434309.1:0-253 GCF_001194135.2 Octopus bimaculoides
CACACACACACATAAAGAGGCTCATACATACATACATACACACACACATACATGTATATACATCTAGTTATATATCAGCACATATAAATATTGCACACGCTTGAACACACTTTCCAAACAGCGTGCACAGACACAAACACATTCATAGCCAGACAACACACATATTTAAGGAACACATACACAATCACAAACCCACTAATTACAAGTAGACATTTACACATACACACACATACAGAATCCATTCACTAAATAT
>NW_026434310.1:0-508 GCF_001194135.2 Octopus bimaculoides
CTTAAACCTAAAACCTCTTTTCACATTCAACCGAAAGTTTGAAACACTTCATAACAAGATTCCACCAACGATTCTGATTTCTGTTGTTTCAGGGCTGGATATCATATCGCAAGTTTCACAGACAACAGGTGGACCCGTACAGCTGCCGAGTGGCATCCAAGAGTTCTGGAAAAGATTTCAGAAGAACCTCAACGACAGTGACACGATTTCGTTAAACGATTCCGACCTAGATGGAAATCATCCGAAACGCATTGTGACTAACGGTGGATAAGAATAACCGACAGTCTAACCGATACTGTAATTCAGGGATGCGTGAATGAGATGTCTTTGGCCATCATTGCAGACAATTTACCAGATGACACAAATCACAATAATTTTATTGTGTTTCAGTGACACATTATATCAACAAGCTGCAGATTTCATTAGAAACATAGCTACTGCCTGTGACACAAGTCAGTGAACGCAACTAATTAATTTACTATTTCACTAATGAGAGATGAAAAAAAAA
>NW_026434311.1:0-314 GCF_001194135.2 Octopus bimaculoides
AAAGGCAGACTGTATGATGCATGTGAACGAACAGCCATGCTACATGGCAGTGAAACATGGACCGTGACTGCTGAAGACATGCGTTAGCTCGCAAGGAATAAAGGCAGTATGCTCCGATGGATGTGTAATGTTAGTGTGCATACTCGATAGAGTGCAAGTACCTTCAGACAAAAGTGGAACCTAAGAAGCATCAGTTGTGGTGTGGAAGAGAGACTATTGCGCTGGTATGGTCATGTGGCGGGAATGGATGAGGATATCTGTGTAAAAAAGTGTCACACCCTAGCAGTTGAGGGATCCTGTGGAAGAGGTAGACC
>NW_026434312.1:0-487 GCF_001194135.2 Octopus bimaculoides
CATTCACCAGATATAGCAGCTGCGTCTCTTCCCCAAGATGAAAATGCAGCTAAAAGGTCGCTGTTTTAACACCGTTGTCGAGATCCAGGGCAAATTGCAGAAGCTCCTCGACTGGCTTACGGAAAACAATTTCCAGGCCGGATTCCAAATGTGGCAGGAACTCTTGAGACCGTTTTATTGTTGCACAAGGTGACTATTTCGAAGGAGTTACTGTTAAAACTTAGATAAATAAGTTATTTTAAACATAACTAGTTCGGGAAACTTTTGATAACACCTCGTAAACCATACAGATCAGGAAGTATGAGAGGTGACTATATATTTATTTAGCTATGGTACAACCTTAGGATTACGGCCGTTTCGCAACCTTCCCCATGTAATAATAATATCAACGTGGAAAAAATTATATTTACATGTTTGCATTAATATACATGCGACACAGTGGAGGCGCAATGGCCCAGTGGTTATGGCAGCGGACTCGCGGTTATAG
>NW_026434313.1:0-205 GCF_001194135.2 Octopus bimaculoides
TGGAGCTCATTGCTGGTCCCACTCCAGTACCCGGTGTTGTACGATGTGGGAAAGGTAGGCACACACACACATATGCAGTCACTACTAGATTCATAATATATACAAACTGATGTTCATAATATATACACACAATACTAGATTCATAATATATACATACATTACTCCATTCATAATATATATACACACACATTACTAGATTAATAAT
>NW_026434313.1:226-397 GCF_001194135.2 Octopus bimaculoides
TTACTCGATTCATAATATATACACACACACATTACTAGATTCATAATACACACACACATATTACTAGATTCATAATATATACACACACACTACTAGATTCATAATACACACACACACACATATTACTAGATTCATAATATATACACACAAGCACATACATTACTTGATTCA
>NW_026434314.1:0-341 GCF_001194135.2 Octopus bimaculoides
TTACGATCGTGAGCCGAATGCCCTAACCACTAAGCCACGCACCTTCATATTATTACATACACATATAATCTATATGAATGTAAATTATTATGTGTGAATGTATGTGAGCCAGCAGACATACTTACATATCATATTTATAAACATATGTAATGTCTGTATACATACATATATACATACATACACATGCACGCACATATTAATATGTATATATATAAGATATATATAAATGTGTGTGTATGTGTAATGCAAACATGAATACGTACACACTCACACACACTTTCATGCATACACATGTGCATACATACATGTAAGCATAAACACATACAAATAAGAATACATAC
>NW_026434315.1:0-343 GCF_001194135.2 Octopus bimaculoides
TCATCTTATTCACTGGTACATATAGTATATTGTATTTATGCTTGTGTATGTATAGTGATCCAGGATTGGTTACTTCAAAATAAAAGTGGTCATATACACTGGTCTCTATAACATATGCCTCTACTAGGCTTGTGATATAGAGATAGCAGTGTGTGCAAGTGTATGTCAGTGTATACACAATATTACACATATCAGCTTATTATGCAAGCATAGAAAACGGATGGTAAATAATGATGATGTGCATCATCATCATTACAACTGGTACATACTTAGATACATATAAGCATACATACATACATACATACATACGTACACACATACATACATACACATATATACACAC
>NW_026434316.1:0-255 GCF_001194135.2 Octopus bimaculoides
ATATATGTATATATATATATATATATACATGCATATATATATATATATATCTTCTTATCTATATGTAAGTGTGTATACGAATGCATATACAACTATGTGCCTGTATTCACCTATACATAATATACCAAAACATATACACAACCATGCATATTCATTTGCATATGCATACACACACATACACACATATATACACATAGATATACAAATATATTTACATGCATATATGTACATCCATATATATATATATATATATAT
>NW_026434317.1:0-528 GCF_001194135.2 Octopus bimaculoides
GGGAGCTATAACAGCCCTGTATTACTAGGTACAGACCATATAAGAGGAAGTTATGACAGCTTCATGTTATTGGAATTGCTAAATTTATATATTAAATTTATCTTTATATATTAAAATTTATATATTTGATGAGGAACATTTGCAATATATTTACAAAGTTACAGCAGGAAAAAAAAAAATCTGTAGTTTTATATATTCATTTCTTTATGTATTCATTTGTTTTTGCAATACCGGAAATGGTTTGGCTGTTGATTGCCTCGATATGTTCTCAAGGACATTTTTTTATACTAAATTCTTGAGCTCTCAGTCATTTCAACTATGTGGATGTGTCTGTATGTCGGTCGCTTTCTCTCTCTCCCTCCCTCTCTCTTTATCTCTCGTCTATCTTTCACCATCATTTCCACACCACTACCTGGTATACCTGCAAACTTACAGAGACAGAGATTAATAGCTACCTAGATAAATAGTTAAGATAGATACATACTCTTTTACTCTTTTACTTGTTTCACTCATTTGACTGCGGCCATG
>NW_026434318.1:0-511 GCF_001194135.2 Octopus bimaculoides
AAGGACTAAATTGTGTATGCACACATTATGTTCCAGAACATTTAGTATTGCACTGCATATCTCCAGGTCCTTTGCTGTCTTCCTTATGAGATTCAAAAGTCCTGAGATCAGTTTTTACTACTTCATTCCATATGTTCATGGAGCTCATTCTTCTACAAGCATTAGGTTTCTATATTAAGTGATTGGCACTTCTTTATCATCCGTGTCTCTGTGTGATGCCTTGCCTTCACATCAAGTGATAGTTGTAAGCAAGTGTCACCATCATTCAAGATGAGACTTTTTTTCTAATCTTCTGTGTAAAAATGTCCAGCCTTGGTTAAATATTACCTTTCTTGAAACAAGTGACTGCTGATGATAAGTGGGACATCTGAGTGTAGAAAATTTGTCCGAACAAATTCCACCTGACTTATGCAAGCATGGAAAAATGGACATAGAAATGATCATGTTGATAATGATGATGATGATATATGTGTGCACACATAAATGATATTAATTGGCATAGAGAATTTCC
>NW_026434319.1:0-530 GCF_001194135.2 Octopus bimaculoides
ATAGCATGCCCAGCTGACAACAAGGTATGCGATAAGGAGGAAAGAAAAGTTGAGAGATATGACAGGTTAGCTTGGGAGGTTAAGTAGTTGTGGTCGATGAAAAAGGTAACAGTAGTACCAATAATTGTCGGAGACGTGGGAACAGTGAGCAAAACTCTTGAGACGTACGTGGAACAAATAGGGGCTGCAATATGGCGGAGCACCTGTAGAAAAGAGCACTGCTTGGAACCGCTCGAATACTCCGGAAGCTGTTCGAAAAATTAGGGGTGTCACCTTAGCTCACTGGTAGTGAACAGCTGATATCGTAGTACATCCTCTGTGTTAGAAGCTGTGCAAAGGCAAGAAGAAGAAGAAGAAGAAGAAGAAGAAGAAGAAGAAGAAGAAGAAGAAGGTTTGACGCATAACCAGCAAGTTCAGGGAACTGGATTGATCCAATTACTTTGACCCCAGTACTCAAGTGGTACTTAATTTATCGACCCTGAAAGAATGAAATGCAAAGTCGACCTCTGCGGAATTTGAACTCAGAACGT
>NW_026434320.1:0-773 GCF_001194135.2 Octopus bimaculoides
TATTATTATTATTATTATTATTGTTGTTGTTATTATTATCATTATTATTAATATTATTAATATTATTATTATTACTATTATTATTGCTATTATTATTAACATTATTATTAATATTATTATTATTATTATTATTAAAATTTCTTCTTCTTCGTCTTATTATTATTAATATCATTATTATTATTATTATTATTATTATTATTATTATTATTATTATTATTATTATTATCATTGTAGTTATTTTAGACGTCATTTTTACCTTGTTCCTTCTTGTATTTGTGCGTCTGTGGCGCCACGTTTCACATATTTATACTTTATGAGGTATTCCTGCAATAAATAGGGGAAAAACATGGTTAAATACACTCGTGTACAATGTATTGTAATAGAGGCATGATTCTGTCCATCCGGCTGCCACTTTCCCTCACCGTACTCAGCTTTCATTTACTCTACACTGACAAATTATACATTTTTGGAATCAGCATTACCCAAGGATTGACAATTTGTTATATATGAGCTGTGTCCATGCTGGGGCACCGCCATTTGGTGTTGCTACACAATTTTACTTCACAAATTTTACTTCAGGAATTGACATTTGGTGCAGGAGAGAGTTTGATGCAGCTACCCTCATCTGCGCCTCCTACCGGTGGAAGTTGGTTCATCTGGGACACCTGACAGGAAGAGGTCCAGCCTCATCTTGCAGACACTTACATCCACCGCATGCCTTGTGAGTCGATTTGGTAGACGGAAACTGAAAGAAGCCCGTCATGTATATATAT
>NW_026434321.1:0-290 GCF_001194135.2 Octopus bimaculoides
ATATATATATATACAAACTTACATGATCACCTATGAATAAATTATTCAGGTGCGTAGAAAACATACACAAATGCACATTGGCACTGGAGATACACATACATACTTACAGAAGCACAAACTCATACACAAACAAAAACATTCTTGTATAATCTACCAATATTTACATACTCACAACTATACACGTGAATATGGATAATTATATGTGTACAACTGTAACAGACATACATGTAAATCTGCAATGACACACACACACACGCACGCACACATATACACTCATTTAATTATACATG
>NW_026434322.1:0-232 GCF_001194135.2 Octopus bimaculoides
GAATTATGGTCTAGTACAGACCAAGTAATTAACTGGTTTAGATCAATTGAGCATAAAGAAGAAATAAAACTTATCCAATTTGATATAGCTAACTTTTATAGATCAATTAACCCAATGCTACTAAATAAGGCAATGTGGTTCTTCCATAAAAAGGCAGGTCTTACTAGAGATGAATTTAAAGCGATAACGGCAGCAAGGAAATCATTCATTAGCTTTAAAGATAAGATATGGG
>NW_026434323.1:0-575 GCF_001194135.2 Octopus bimaculoides
TCGTCGTCGTCGTCGTTATGATAATGATAATGATGATGATGATATTGATGATGACGACAACGATGATGATGACCATGCTAATGGCCATAGCGATAATGTCCATGGTGTTGCTGATACTGAAAACGACGATGATATTGATAATGTTGGTGGTGATGACGACGACGACGACCGCGTCAAACACGTCGACCACGACGATGGCAATGGTGAATAGGATAACGAAATACTTTACACAGAAGCTGACTTTTATCCCTCTTAAACATACTTAAGCTCGGAAACACACAGACACGCCTACTACTCGGATTCTCTCTCTCTCTCTCTCTCTATATATATATATATATCTTTCCTATGTGATTATTTGTCTCTGCGAGCGTAGCGCATAATTTATAAACATCGAATTATTAAAGTGAAAAAAAAAATGGCCAGAAAAAGCCATTTCTATTCATTTTCTCTGATATATATATATATATATATACACACATACGTGTATACATACATAAATACATACATAAATACATACATACATATGTACATATATACATACATATACATAACACACACACAACACTCACACACAC
>NW_026434324.1:0-489 GCF_001194135.2 Octopus bimaculoides
TATATATATATATATATATGTATATATAAATATATACGTTCGTGCATCTATTCTTTCATGAATGCAGTGTAATGTTTCGGTTAGCGCGCGTGATACCCTCGTAAAAATACATCACTAAACGAAACAGAACTATATGGGGTAATTATAGCGTGGAATAAAGGTTCGTACTTCATAAGGTTATTTTTAACTCAGACACTAACACAAATACATGTAATGAACATGGCCAAACGACTGAAAATTTTATATGGCTGGTGTTGCACCCACGAAGCACTTAATAACATTAGTTAATCTCATACAATGTGGTGCTACACATTGTGATCTGGTAATGGTATCATTAGAAACCAAAGTTTAGATAGTTGTGTTTAATAAAAAGCTCCGTATCTGCAACCAATTCATTTGGAGTTCAATCTCACTGTGTGTGTATTTAATTGCATGTATATACTCTTTATTTGTTTCAGTCATTTGACTGTGGCCATGCTGGAGCACCGC
>NW_026434325.1:0-261 GCF_001194135.2 Octopus bimaculoides
ATGCATTTGCAACTGTTACATGATGTCAAGATACAAACACACATATATACACTCCCACATATACATGATGGGCTTCTTTCAGTTTCCATCTACAAAAATTCACAAGTATTGCTTTTGTTGGCCCAGGGCTATCGCAGAAAACTCAGTGAAACTGAAACCAGAACTATGTGGTTGGGAAGCAAACTTCTTGCTGCACAACTACATAGACACTATATAGATGTATATCAATATATATATATATATATATATATATATATATAT
>NW_026434326.1:0-397 GCF_001194135.2 Octopus bimaculoides
ACACACACACACACACACCAGTAATGTTTAAGATCCATCTTCTATGCTGGCATTAGGGGATGAAGAGAAATAACCCAGAAATCAAGCCAAAACAGACTATGAAACCTGGTGCAGCCCCTGGCCTTGCCCAATTCCTGACAAGCCACCCAACATGGAAAATGGATGTTAAATGATGATGATGATATGATGTGCAGCAGTGTAACAAATAATAAAAATTCAGTAACTAATGATTCCTACAAGAGGATCAGAAGAAAAATATTCCAAGTTCTTATGTGTAAGTCTTTTTATTTATTTATTTATTTTCAGAAATCTGAAACAGAGATTAAACAAAATATACCCTGAAGCCTTCTCAGGTATGATTTTTATTATTATTTGCAGACAAAATGCTTAGCAGCAT
>NW_026434326.1:1524-1966 GCF_001194135.2 Octopus bimaculoides
GTGGGCAGAAGCTGTGTAGAAACACATCATGCATAGAGATAGAGAGATAGATATACATATATACACACACACACACACACATATATATTTATATATATATTTTCTTCCCAAGTATCAAACTAATACACTTGCTTGTTGTTCCCTCACCTGTCTTTGTCTTTTGCTTTCTGTAAATTTGGACTCTGTGTGTGTGTGTGTCCCACACCATGCCAGCATGAAGTAGTGACCATAAAATAATAATGATGAGTTTAACTTCTTTGATCTTCTGTTAAAACTGAAACATATCATAATAGAATGATCTTAGTTTTTTAAGAACTCACAAAAACTGCCATTTTCACTTGTTATTTCTTAACAGTCCTCTCTTATCCTGTCTGTTATTATGATGAATAGAAATGCTTTCCTTTCCTTTGTTTTTTTCTTTACACACTTCTGTGATTTGGTT
>NW_026434327.1:0-349 GCF_001194135.2 Octopus bimaculoides
TATATATATATATATATATATATATACATGCATACATACATGCATATATACATACATACATACACACTGTCTTACACACACACACAAACATTCCCAGGTACATACATACATACGTACATACACGCATGCATACATACGTATATATATATTTCACCACACACCCCAATTTATACATTTACGAATGAACACTGCTACGTATGAACACTAATCCATATAGTTAAAACGAGTAATTGTACATGCATAGTTCAGTGTATGTATACATGCACATAGTGGAGTAATCTATAACAACATAAATATAAACGTTTGGTGAGTTTATGAATCTCCCACCATGACTTTATATATATATATA
>NW_026434328.1:0-896 GCF_001194135.2 Octopus bimaculoides
TATATATCTATCATAAACACCCACACACGAAGCAAAATTTTATGAAGTAGCTAAGATGACTGACAGTTGAATTTCTCCAGAATGTGTAATGATTGGAAACTTTGTTAGGAAGTAAATGATGTAGTGAGAGCCATCACTCAGAAGTGAAGTCTCGACCTCCTACAAAACTAAAGGTGTTGCTCCTCACCAGACGACATCAATTGTCATAATGGATTCTTGTTATGATGAATGGTTTGTCAAGCCATAGTATAGAGACTCACCTTTCACTCAGCACTTTCTTTTTACATACATCATCATCATCATCATCGTTTAACGTCCGTTTTCCATGCTGGCATGGGTTGGACGGTTTGACTTGGGTCTGGGAGGCCAGGAGGCTGCACCAGGCTCCAGTCTGATCTGGCAGTGTTTCTACAGCTGGATGTCCTTCCTAACGCCAACCACTCCATGAGTGTGTCAAACCATCAAATGCCCAGCTGATCAAACACAGCTAAAGTATTCATTATTGATAACAATGGAAAGTCCAGTATGTATATAATAAACACACATTATATATATATATATATATGGCTGACGCCAGTACCCCATGACTGGCAATCGTGCTGGTGGCATGTAAAAAGCACCACTTGAACATGGCCTAGGCCAGTACCCTTGAACTGGCTCCCATGCCGGTGGCATGTAAAAAGCAGTATTCGAATGTGATTGACGCCAGGACCACCTAACTGGCTCCTGTGCCGGTGGCACGTAGAAAGCACCTGCTACACTCTCGGAGTGGTTGGCGTTAGGGAGGGCATCCAGCTGTAGAAACTCTGCCAGATCAGATTGGAGCCTGGCACAGCTTACTGGCTTGCCAGTTCTCAGTCAAACCGTCCAACCCATGCCAGCATGGAAAACGGACG
>NW_026434329.1:0-408 GCF_001194135.2 Octopus bimaculoides
CGGTTTCACCCGGTCAGAGAACGACGCGAAGAGAGAAACGAAGACATAAATAGAGGAAGAAGTGGATACGAAGTGGTATTTGGACGACGGATCTTGGTAGAAAAAAAAGAATGTCATGGTGAGTTAGTAAGGAGAGCAAAGCAAGACTGGACTTACGTGGGCTGACAGGACGATGAAAAAATTGCGGAGTTGAAATTGGAGCAGTTGAAGTTGCCGTTGTTATCATTGGAGTGCCTCTTGGTAGACAACATTCTTCGCCCTTCCCTCGGGTGCACAAATAGAAAGACCATGGGGACAGCCAACGTACAGTTGTGCGTGTGAGAATACTTGCTCTGTCACATTCAAACCAACCACTTGTACTGATTGTCCCTGCGCCTTGTTGATTGTCATGGGAAAGCAGAGTTTGAT
>NW_026434330.1:0-356 GCF_001194135.2 Octopus bimaculoides
GATATTATCTTGACTGCAAGTTTTACCTTTCTCCAAGAAAAGCTGCCAACCCCATGGCTTTGCCGAAAATGATGGGAGCCTCCTCTACCCCTGCGAAATCTATTTAACTCGTAGACATAAGCTCTACTGTTCTGGGTCAGAATGGATTTGGGAATAATGGTAGTTAAGAAGTGATTCCACACTCCCTACAACCATGAAACTTCCAAACTTGAGCCTCACCATTAAAGTGTAGTTTAATGACATATCCTGGACATAAACACGACAAAGGAAGAGTGTTTCATCTTGTCGGATGATAGCCATCTCACGTTCACATGAAAATATGAAATGATAGTTAGACATTTGTAGGTCATTGGATT
>NW_026434331.1:0-201 GCF_001194135.2 Octopus bimaculoides
ATAATAATAATAATAACAATAATAATAATATTAATAATAATAATAATAACAATAATAATAATACATATGTATATACAAACACATACATACATATGCATACATGCATACATGCATACACACACACATATATATAGATCTATGCGTAAGTATATATGTGTGTGTATAGGCATA
The DNA here is from genome assembly GCF_001194135.2 of Octopus bimaculoides. NCBI lineage: Eukaryota > Metazoa > Mollusca > Cephalopoda > Octopoda > Octopodidae > Octopus > Octopus bimaculoides. Next base: position 172 of record NW_026434331.1, read on the forward strand.
TATATATATATATATATATATATATATATA
>NW_026434332.1:0-337 GCF_001194135.2 Octopus bimaculoides
TTCGGTCCGTCAGGGATGTCCCCTATCGGCGCTTCTGTATGTATTGACGCTCGAACCACTACTGGGGAAGCTGGCGACACTGAGGGGTATCCCACGGGAGCTGGGTTGCGGGACGAGCGTGTCTGCATATGTGGACGATGTCACCGTCATAGTGTCGAGCGGAAAGCACGTCGAGATGCTAAACGAGACACTTAAAAAATACGAAACGTGACAGGAGCAAAAATTAACCCGGAAAAGTCAGTGGGTTTGCTACTCGACACCTGGAGAAGCAAGCCCATACCGTCCAACAATGACTCCGTAGTGGGACGCTGGATGGAAGGACCGGTTAAACTGCTCG
>NW_026434333.1:0-278 GCF_001194135.2 Octopus bimaculoides
TAGACAGACAGACATAGTTAGTCAGACAGATACATACACATATGTACAATAGAAGCTTCTTTCAGTTTCTGTCAACCAAATTCACTCTCAAGGCTTTCATCAACCTGGTTTTATAGTAGCAGATGCTTGGGGCAAAATGTTGCATGTGAGATTAAACCAGAAACCACATGGTTAGGAAACATTCTTCTTTACCATATAGCCATGCCTACACTAAGAAAGTAAACAAGTATATAATGACATAAATAATATATAAATATATGCATAAATCCATATATATA
>NW_026434334.1:0-412 GCF_001194135.2 Octopus bimaculoides
TACCCGTCGTGGTATGGCATTTATTAAAGTAACGATAAATAAATATTTCTATACAATTTCGATCATCGTTCATCTTATAACCTGTTACAGTCGGTAACTACACAGAATTATCATCACTACAACCTAACAAAAATATTATCGTACAATTGGTGAACCCGAACAAGAGAATTACTGCAATAACAACCAAAAACCCTACCATTACACCTACATTGTTACGGTTGTCCTGGAGGCTTCATTTCGCTGATCAAGGGTTTCCATGATGAAATGAGGGGAAGAGTCCTTTATCAGACTGACATCTCTGAAGAATTCAAGATCACCTGTGGCCTGAAGCAGGGACGTGTTCTTGCTCCAACCCTGTTTTCTCTCTACATCACTGCCATGCTCTCCGAAATTCCAACAGACAACCCCGGAG
>NW_026434334.1:1658-2073 GCF_001194135.2 Octopus bimaculoides
GCAAGAGCTGAACTCAAGAGACGGGAGAGAAAGCAGCGCCTTCTCCTTCCCAAACCAACCCCTTCTATCCCTTGTCCACAATGTCCCCCGTATGTTTCATGCAACCCTTGGATTGTGGAGCCATCTGCGGTTCAAACACCCAGGAAAATGAACTGGATTGCAAGCTCGGAAACATGAGACACAGCCAACTACTGCTACTACTACTACTAATTGACAATCACACATACACTCTCACATACACTCGCATACATATACTAAGGCAGACACATTCATGCACACCCCAGGGTAAACAATATTCATTATATACTTGTCAGTCATCACATATGTATATGTATGTGTAGATGTATGTGTTAACTGCTTCTAGACTTTTGTGGGACTCTCTCTGAATATCTTGCACTTTAACTGTATCTCTCTC
>NW_026434335.1:0-459 GCF_001194135.2 Octopus bimaculoides
ATATATTTGTCAATAATTGCGTGCATGCGTGGGATATATATGTGCACACATACACCCCACTCCACATATATGTGTATAATTATTATTTATAACATTAATAATATCTATGTATATATACATACATATAGCTACGCATATATTAGATACGTATATATGTATATATATACATATATATATATACATACATATATACATATATAGACACACACACACACACACACACATATATATATATATATTTATATATTTGTATCCCTCTCTCTCTCTCTTCCGTCTCTCTCACTATATATATATATATATAGTGAGAGAGACACACATATACGTATATATATATATATATTTATGTTTCACATGAATATTGTATGTATACACACATAAAGGAGTGAGAGAGAAGAAGACAAGGAGAAAGAGAAACAGGAAGAGAGATACACAGATAGAGAGATAGATAGAGAGAGAGAG
>NW_026434336.1:0-412 GCF_001194135.2 Octopus bimaculoides
AGCATGGAAAGCGGACGTTAAACGATGATGATGATGATATATATGTGTGTATATATATATGTATATATATTATGTATATATATTATATGTATCAAAATATCTGGCAGTGTCGGCTATAGCCTAGTCACCCGTATAGTTAACCAGGTGATACACGAAGGAGTCATACCCAATGACTGGTGTAGCAGCACCATAGTCAACTGCTACAAAAGTGAAGGTGACACTTTAGACACAAACAATTGCAGAGGTATCAAGTTTGCTGGACTAGGTAATGAAGGTCACTGAGAGGGTCATAGCCCAACTAATTAGGGAGAGAGTCAGCTTAGATGACATGCAGTTTGGGTTTGTTCCAGGGAAAAGCACCGCTGATGCTATAGTTCTGGTAAGACAGCTGCAGGAGAAATACCTAGCCAAA
>NW_026434337.1:0-280 GCF_001194135.2 Octopus bimaculoides
ACATATATAGGCAAACATACTATCACACACACACGCACATATGGTTTTCTATTTGGAAGTGGGTGAATATATGTTTATGTATCTCTAATTAGAAGTGCTATAGAAAAAAAAGACAACAAACTGGATATATATGAATATTTATGTATTTCTAAGGTTGTTTTGGTACAAGCTCCAGCATCAAGATAAATGCATACATTAACCCCTACCCTTTGATATATGTCTATATACATACATACATACATACATACACACTAATGCATATATATATATATATACATAT
>NW_026434338.1:0-399 GCF_001194135.2 Octopus bimaculoides
CATACATACATATATACATACGTATACGTACGCATACATACATAGTCTATGAGTGTGTGTACGTTCGTATACTTTATATCTTTTCATGCTCTACACTATTAAGTAAAGAAATACGCTGAGTGGATCTCTTTTCACCCACCCAACACAGATCCCTTCATTCCTTGGAAGAATATGTGGCTCCGTAAGGAGTACACTAAGACAAAGTAAAAAGCATCACTGATGGACGTGAAGGAGATATATACGGACTAATCAGATTTTTCTGATAATATCTACAAGACAAAACTGGCTTAAAAGATCTGAAACTTTACGATTTCCCCTGTGAAATGCAACAAATTTAATTGCATACTCCAACCGAAGACCGAACAATTTTATATGGAAGCACATTAGGAACAAAAAAAA
>NW_026434339.1:0-566 GCF_001194135.2 Octopus bimaculoides
ATATATATATACACACACACACAGACACAGACACACAAACACTCACACACACATATATATATATACATATCCATATGTATTTTTGTACATCTGTATATATTTATGAGTTTTATGCATGTATATATATAATATATATATATAATCTATATATAATCTCTATATATATGAACGATTTCTCAGCGTTTAATCCATCGCTTTATATATTATTTAGGCAATTAAACGCATATACTTCAGAAAGGACATCGGGAGAAATATGCTGCGCTTAAATAATACATCTAATCGTCTAAGCTAAACTATTTCTACTCGAAATGACCTAGAAACCGCCCATAAGAATCATATTGTAAAAAGAACAGCAGAATCTAAACGCACAAGTTATTATTAGAAAAAAGATAGGCACACGAAAATATTCATTAGCAAAAGAGAACAGGTAGAAAACTAAAGTTTCACGCTTCACATATCAAGTAGAATATTGATTTATAAGTACTTGTTGAAGTAACGATATTAACAGATTATTGAAGTAATTGGTGTATCTCTCATCTTAATAAACTGATTTCTTTTAATTAAGA
>NW_026434340.1:0-234 GCF_001194135.2 Octopus bimaculoides
TCATCTCGGTTTACTTCCTATGACAATAAACCTACTTTAGGTGAATTCTACACTCCGCCGGATTTTATCGTCAATGATAATTGCAACAACAGGAATAGTACTATTACAGCTACAACTACTGATGATGATGATGACGGTGGTGATGATGATGATGATACCAATGATGATGATGATGATGATGATGATTATAACAACAACGACGACGACGACGATGATGATGATGGTGGTGGTGGT
>NW_026434341.1:0-227 GCF_001194135.2 Octopus bimaculoides
TACTACACTCCAGCAGCTAATATTTCAAGTTTACAGTAAACAAAACATGAAAACAGGTGAAAGAACAACAAACAGGTGTATTAGTTTAACGCTAGGGAAGAATGGAAACGTCTTTGACGCTTCGAGCCTACGCTCTTCAACAGAAAGGATTGAGAGGGGGAAAATACGGAGAGAGAAAATGATGTGTAGGGAATAACGGTTCAACATGTGTGTGTGTGTGTGTGTGT
>NW_026434342.1:0-265 GCF_001194135.2 Octopus bimaculoides
TATATATATACACATGCATATATGCATACATATATCTGCATATATATATATAGATACATACAGGCACACATATGTACATGCATACATGCACACGCATTTGCATGCATACATGACTACATGCACACACTCTCATACCCACATATCGCCATACATAAACTTATACATACATACATTGATATGCACAAACATACATACACGCATACATATACACACATATACATACAGACACACATACATACATGCATGCATACACACATGCATACAT
>NW_026434343.1:0-551 GCF_001194135.2 Octopus bimaculoides
ATATGAAGTAGCTTCGTTTCTGAGAAAACTAGTAAAACAAGTAATCGTCTGCCAAAGCAGACGACAACTAGTTTATACAATAGAAACAAACGGAAGTTCTGAAAGTGAAATAAATAATTTTAAATTATTAGAGGTGATTTGAGAATATAAAATTTTCACATTTATTCATGTACAATATTGTATTATATTTCCTTGGTGAGTCTTTCTTCGCTACTTTTTTACTCAGGACGAACTATGGTTTGCCGAGAAAAGCGTGTAGCTGCAAAATATGTCTTCCCCTGGTTGTTTCCCCTGGTTACCGAAATCTTTATGATGGAGATTATGCAAATATATTTCTGCATGTATGATTTTTTCTTTGAGTTTAATCTAACTTCTTGAGAGAGTTCAAGCCGGTTGCTAATAAAGCAACAACACTTTTTGAGTTAAGAGTTGGCTTAGTTGGTGGGTATCTATCCACATAAGAATCTCAGGGGGATAATTTCTGGAATGTCTCGCAAATCTTCACTGTGCCTCTAATAGATTGGATTTGGAGAATCCGCGTCAGTTTCTTT
>NW_026434344.1:0-259 GCF_001194135.2 Octopus bimaculoides
ATGTATGTATGTCCGCGTGTGTATGTAAATACGCCTGTATCTGACCCTGTGATATGTGAAAATAAATGTGTGTAAGTATATGAATATGTATGTCTGCGTGTATGCGTATGTATATTTGTTTCAGAAAGTATAGCAAAAACAACTTAATATTAAAAAAAAAAAAAGCAATGCTCCAAGCTAATCAGTTCAGTATTTGAGTTCGAACTATCGTTGTAAGATCAATACAGCTGATATCGATTTCTATCTGTGTATGTAATTG
>NW_026434345.1:0-315 GCF_001194135.2 Octopus bimaculoides
TTCTTCACCGCACCTAACACTACACATGACACACACACACACACACGCACGCACACACACATATAATTATACATTCATACATACACACATTCATATGAATATACTTATATATGTCTGTATATATATACATATATATATATGTATACATTTACATACATATATATATACATGTACACACACATATATACGTACACCACATATACATATACACACACATATATCCATATACATACATATATATATGTATATAAATACTATATATATAAATATTATATATATATATAAATAAATATTATATATATATATATAAATATT
>NW_026434346.1:0-1303 GCF_001194135.2 Octopus bimaculoides
GCAATGAATAATGATTTAGATATAACATGTAATAAGACCTATTTACAGCTGTGAAATGAACAATTAAGAATTAAGAATGAATAATGTGATAAGAAATATCAATCTTTTAGATGGTTGGCAGGCAACCTATTGACCTATTGATTTATCTATACAGTGGCATTTCTTCACCAATATATTACATTCCTCTCTCTTTATTGTTGTAACCACAATGTAATATTTTGAATGACCAATACCCAAATGGTCAGAGTTCTTGGCAGTTGGCCTAAAGGTAATGATTTGTAAACTCTACATTCTATCTTTATTATCCAATAACAAACAGCGCTATAAAAAGAAAATGTTAAAAATTACAGAAAATTACAAATGCATGGCTGAATTTCTTTTCATAGACTTATTTAAGGTTTCCTGCACCTTAACTACAGAATTGCATTCACATAAACTTCACCCATCGCCTGGTTTAACACCACCACCTGGCCCAAGAATACTTTTCATAGAGTACATGTTGTTGCAAACATTCAGACAAGGTTTTCAGTCTGAGATTAACTTCTTCCCTTCCACTCACCATATTTGGAGGTTCTGCAAAAAGGTCAAAGGTGCTACTCTTTCCCTCTGAAATACACTGAAGAATACAATAGCCTTTTCATATCTCTTATTTGATCTCCTCCTCCTCCTTCATTCCCATTATTGTTATTTCAACAATGACTTATCCATGCTCGCATGGGTCGTATGAAGCATGTTGAGGCAGATCTTTTAAGCTGGATGCTCTCTCTGTCACCAACTTTCATCTGTTTCCATGCAAGGTTATATTCTTCTGGTCTTTCAAAGATGAACAGCTAAATAGCCAGATATGTTTTCATGGAAGATTGCAGACAGCTGACAATTTTTTTTCTTCATTTTCATCAACAAAGAGTCTTTGTTAAAGTCAGTATGCACAAATACACACAGTATTATATATATAATGACTTCTTTACAACTTCTATCTACTAAATTCACTCACAAGGTATTGGTTGACTTGAAGCTAAAGTGAAAAATATTTGCCCAAAGCAGGATTGAACCTGAATCCATGTGATTATGAAACAAACATCTTAACCACACAATCACATTTGCACCCTATTAAATGGAATCAAATTAATACACAATGACTTCCAAATTGCCATTTCAAAAGTAATTATACATGCAAGGATACAACTTACTTTAGTTTGATCTTTGAGCTTTCTCTCATTTTGGTATGCTAGGGTACTTGTAAGAACTGTAGCTGTATATTTGAAACAATGTTTGATAATGTGTACATCATCAGGGCAGAATC
>NW_026434347.1:0-445 GCF_001194135.2 Octopus bimaculoides
TACATATATATATACACATATATATATATATAGGCATGTGCTTTGTGTGTAAAGAGATAAATGGAGAGATATAAATGCATGCATAAACGTATATTCATCCTAATATATTATACGAATGTATGTGCGCTTATATGTAAAATGGACGTAAAAAGCAGTGAAATGTAATATTCAAGTATACAACTGTGTCGGTTTGTGTACGTGTTTGTGCGTGTGCGCGTGTGATTGTGAAAGCGTGTTATCTTTTCGAACGCAAAATACACATTTCATTGCTATTTTTAATGTATACATAATCATTTGTAAGTTTCTATAGAGATGTTTGTTTTCATGCGTGCGTATAACTGTGCATTTCTGTTTCAGCTTAGCTGGTGATGTATGCATACATATTTACATACACTCTTGTGTGTGCATATATATTTACACACGCACACACACACATATACATATA
>NW_026434348.1:0-694 GCF_001194135.2 Octopus bimaculoides
GTAATTAAGCATGAATATTGTAAAGTCTAAAATATAAAATATAAAAAAAAGCCTAAAATTTGAAGAGTTAAACATCTGACGATCGTTTCGCGGATATTACTATAATCACAAAGTGATCAAAAGATCAGCTTACTATCAGTAATTCCGCTCTTCGGAGATGAATTAAGAACCAATGGTATATATATAATATTAATTACAACATTAGAAATATTAAAAAATTAAAAATAATAATAAAGTGTATACTGTCCTTCATATAAATTGTAAAATTAATCCTTCTGAAATTTGTAAAGTCCATTCCTTTCATCCTTTGTTGAAATTTGAAGTGTTAAACACTTTTTTGTATAAAAATTGGTATATTTTTTTCTAAATGTATACAAGACTTCGGCAAAACTCATCCTGCTTTTAGACGTGTTGGTAATCCTATAAATCCGATCAAAGTTTGAAATTCATCCACCGCGAATATTTCAACATTAAATCACTTTGTGATTATAGTAATATCCGCGAAACGATCGTCAGATGTTTAACTCTTTAAATTTTAGGTCTTTTTATATTTTATATTTTAGACTTTACAATATTCATGCTTAATTACGCATAAATTTTCATACGCATTTATATTCACACGCATATTTATCTGTATTCATATCTTTATACATATTTATATTTATATTTCGTATATTTATATTTTAAATTTTAA
>NW_026434349.1:0-303 GCF_001194135.2 Octopus bimaculoides
CGAAATACCGCTAAGCATTTCACCTGGTGTGCTAATGTTTCTGCCAGCTCGCTGCCAGTATGTAACTGGTACTTGATTCAAAAAGAATATAAAAATAACTATATTACTTTTTGCATTACAATTTACTACTTCTTGCTAACAACACTATACTATATTCTATAAAATCATACTAAACTATACCGTTCCATAGTACACCCCACCACACAACATCATCCTGTACTACAGAACACTACAGTTCTCTATGCCACGTTACAATGTACCACTACACTATACTATATTCCACACTACACTTGGATTAGATAT
>NW_026434350.1:0-285 GCF_001194135.2 Octopus bimaculoides
CTTGCCCAAGGTGCCACGCAGTGGGACTGAACCCTGAACCATGTGGTTGTGAAGCAAGCTTATTACTACACAGCCACGCCTTTCCACAGTATGTTTTTGCATATGTATGTATGCCTATGAATCTGTCTTTCTTTGCAAATATACCCTTGTTAATGAGTAGGTATATCGTTCCTATGTATTTATGTGTTCGAGTGTATTTATGGGAATATTTTCTTGTGTATGTAAGCACGTATGTTCAGACGTACATACGTATGTGTGTATGTATGTATGTATGTATGTATGTAT
>NW_026434350.1:370-696 GCF_001194135.2 Octopus bimaculoides
TGTGTGTGTGTATGTAAGTATGTATGTACGTATGAAGCTACGTATGTATGAATATGTGTCTATGTAGTGTATGTAAATTGATATCGTAGCACGCGCATGCGCGTGTGCTCGTGTTTGTGATTATATCATGGAGTTGTCGAAGTTGATGTTAACTGTTAAAGGAAACGTAAACATCCTCTACTTACAGCCAAAAACACATATATACATACGCATATACATACACACGCATATACATATGCACACACACATATACATACATACACGCGAAGGTACTTACACATATACACAAGCACACATTTTCAAAGAAAAGACGGAGGAAAGCAAAA
>NW_026434352.1:0-985 GCF_001194135.2 Octopus bimaculoides
TATATACACATATCAGTGGCGTGCGGTGACTTCAGGGTTAGGCATACAATGGATTTCTCTCTCTCCCCACCCCCGGCAATTTTTCAGTAAAAAATTTTCGTATTCCTACAATTTACATATGGGAGATTCTGAATATGCAATCACCCCCGTATGACCTAGAATAAGCAGGGAATAAAAAATGGCTCTGTAGAGATGAGCCTGAAATAAGTGTATTGTTTGTATTTTTCTCTCTCTTCGAAACATCAGTACTTTCCCATCCTCCTCTCCCTTAAAAAGTCTAAAAATCATAAGTGAAATGTAATAAAGATGAAATTGGATTCTGTTAATATTTTTCCATATTCGGAATCTCTGTTAAAGGTAGGAATCCGAAAAATGTTTTTCACAAAATAAGTGCCATAAGTGATTTTTAAAGAATCTCTAAAGTCCACAGGAAATTGTTTGCAGAATTTAAACTCTTCTAAGGATGAATATCGTGCTTTTATTTGGTCAACTACTGTTCTGATAATTTTGTTATAAAGCATTCTATAATGTCGTTGAGGCTCAATAGATATATTTTTGGATCTCTGAATTCCGATTCCTGCATCGACTCCATATTTTCCCCCTAAAATATCATAAAAGATTGAAAAATGATCAAGTTTGTTTTCGAGTACAGTTCTAGTTTTATCTATTTGCTCTTTACAATACACTATGTCATGACTTTTACTCTGGAGGATGTTAAATAAGACGTCAGTAAAAGAAAAAAATGTCACTGAATACTTTTAACAAAAATAAAAAATCACTGGTTTGACAGACCAGTGAAGATAGAAGCTGTATATGTAGATGACTTTCCATTTTTTTGTCATATTTACTGATTAAATATACGAGTTCTTTATAATTTCCACGATTATTAGAGCCTTCAGATTCAAAATGACCCCGAACAATAATCCCTGGAGGCCTAAAAAAATAACATCGATCAATCGTTGCAGAATGGATCTGTTTCGTCTAA
>NW_026434353.1:0-540 GCF_001194135.2 Octopus bimaculoides
ACATCTCATACCTCAAGTGCTTTAAGCATTTGATAAGCGAAAAATGATCCCGTGGGTAAGCAGCTTGGTAGCAGCTTGGCTTGTTACTATGGATACAGGTACCTATGTGTATGGCATGCGATTTGTTAAAATTGCCCAAAATTTGTAAACTTTAAAAGCTATTAACTATTTATTTATTTATTTATGGCGAAAATGAGTTTCATGACAATGGTTACCATTCAAAATTACACCAATACACCAAATATGAAATCAATTGGAATAAAAAAATGAAGAAATTGAGAAGTGGTAGCCAAACAGAAAAGATCCTTCTTTTGTGAAAGAAATGTGTTTCTCTTGGCTACTGTGTGATCATAAAACTCCATATGCCGTTACTGATGAAGCAGACGCGCTAAGCCTGTGGCATTTCATGAGAATCTTGGACATTGAGCATTTGCCGTCGTACATTGTCACATAACTCGTTTCCTTCATTAAGCTGTAATTCGGGTCAAGCGAATACCAAGGCCGAGGACGAGATCTCCCTACCAGTCCCCAAATTTAGGA
>NW_026434354.1:0-210 GCF_001194135.2 Octopus bimaculoides
GATGCTGATGAAAGTCGACTTTGTGAGGGTCAGATATGGAGTAATCAAGAACAACATAATACTACAGCGGACATTGTTGAGTTGAATAAAAGAGAAAGAACATGTATGACTATAGACATAGCATGCCCCGGTGATAACAGGATCAATATGAAAGAAGAATAAATAAACAACTATGATGATTTGAAGTGGGAAATATGAAGGTTGTGGTCA
>NW_026434355.1:0-386 GCF_001194135.2 Octopus bimaculoides
AACACTACTACCAAAACTACATCATTATCACCATCATTTTCACTACCACCATCATCATCATTACCAGCACCACCACCAACAACAAAGGTTTTTGATGAAGGCGGCACAAAACCAATTTTTTTTTTGTTATGGGAGATGGGTTATACCCAACACAATTCTCACAGCTGCTGCACTTATGCCACCACCACCACCACCCCTCTTTGTATTTTATTGATACTTATTGTATCGACCCCTACATAGATGAAAGGTAAAGTCGAACTCACCAAGTGTTGGGGTGGGTGAACGGATGGATAAGAAGAACAACAAAAAGTTATGCATGTATAACAACTGCACGAGGGCACTTTAGTGTGTCTGTGTATACATGTTTGTGTGTGTGTGTGTGTGTG
>NW_026434356.1:0-647 GCF_001194135.2 Octopus bimaculoides
GTGTGTGTGTGTGTGTGTGTGTGTAGTCTTGTGCCTGTATTTGTCACCCACCACCGCTTGACAACCGGTGTTGGTGTGTTTACATCCCCGTAACATGCCGGTTCGGCAACAGGGACAGATAGAATAAGTAACAGACTTTTTTTTTAAAGTTAAGTACTGGTTGGGTGGGGAGGTCTAACCATTTGACAAAAAAATTCTTCAATGCGTTGCTCCAGCATGGCCGCAGTCTTATGACTTGAACAAGTAAATGACAAAAGATATCTTTCCAATCTTAGCTTTCTTTCCAATCTCTCACTCAGCCATCCAACCTCGCACTCAGCCAGTCTTTCTTCCTTTCAACCAACCACCTATTCTATCACTCAGACAGCCAATCCCTCACTCAAACAGGCAATCCCTCATTCAAGCACACAAGTTTTCGCTGTCCCCGTCATTAACCACTTCAAGTTAACTATAAAGATATGAACAATCGACATCATGGGTGGTCTCGTTTATTTTACGGGAATGGCTGTGTGGTAAGACGTTTGTTTCCTAAAAACATGCTTTCAGGCTCCGTCCCATTGTATGACACCCGAACAAAAGAACAGCTTTGTGAGGGGATTCGGTAGATGAAAAGTGAAAGAAGCCTGTCGTATAGGTATATATATGTG
>NW_026434357.1:0-206 GCF_001194135.2 Octopus bimaculoides
GCCTGTACTACCTGGTTCGTGTTCTCCTGCTTTTCTGTCGGTTCTCTCTGCGGGCATCTCACCTTCATCTCGCCTCTATTTATATGTCTTGGGCTATCCTACTTCTTCGCTTGGGAGCGTCGACACAACACATACAGACGGAGAAAACCACAAGATGGCGGTTTCACAGCAACTATCGGACAGCACGAGGTTGATAATAGATGGAT
>NW_026434358.1:0-208 GCF_001194135.2 Octopus bimaculoides
TGAAGATCATCTTGTTGAAAGAGCAACCGGCTTCACAGTGTTCTGGGTTGAGAGGCCAAAGGGAGAGTAAAGGGAGGGTGGTGTTGGGTTTGCAATTAGAAGTAATTTACTGAAAGACCTAGAACAACCACAAGGTATAAATGACCGTATGATGAAAGTCCGGATCCCTCTCTCTTGTGGACGCTTTGTGACTGTTTTCTCCATCTAT
>NW_026434359.1:0-279 GCF_001194135.2 Octopus bimaculoides
ATATATGAATAGAAGCAAATAAGACATTGTGTCAAAAGAGATGTGGTTAGAGGTGGAAGCTATTGAGAAAGGCAATAGAAAATATATACGACTAATAAAAATGCTTAGTAAGTTTGATTGGTTGACAAAATTTAGATCCTGGTTGACGGTGGCTTATACATAGATACATTATTTAGATTTCTTAATTTTTGATAAAAGAAACGAAAGCACATCATCAGAGTTTAATATAAAATATATGACCAGCTGAATATTGCCTTTCTTCTCAGGTAAGTCTCTAAT
>NW_026434360.1:0-700 GCF_001194135.2 Octopus bimaculoides
GTATGAATATATGTGTGTGTGTATATATATGTATATATATTTAGATAGATAGATAGATAGATAGATATAGATGTATTTGGAGCTTATTTTGTATTGTCATGTTTTTAATCGTACAAATAAATTATTCATACATTCATTTTCTCCCATTTGCTTTCTTTCAGCACACACCCACATACGCATATATGTTGGTGTGTTTAGATTCCCAACTTAACGGTTTGGCAAAACAGACCGATAGATGAAGTACCAGGCTTAAAAGAAGAATAAGTACTGTGGTCGATTCATTCGTCTAGAAGATATTATTCAGGGTGGAGCCCCAGCATGGCTGAATTCTAGTGACTGAATACTGTAAAAGTAAGATAATATATATATATGTGTGTGTGCATGTGTGTGTGTATACACATAGATGTGTACGCGTGTATGTGTGTGTGTGTGTGTGTATATATATCTATGTACACGTGATTCTGTGTGTGTGTGTGTGTGTGCGCGTATATATGTAATTTATGCATATATATCTGTTTGTATATGTATTTATGTTACTATGTGTGACTGGAAAGACATTTGCTTTCTAATCACATGGTTCTCTGTTGAGGCCCAATGAGTAGCACCTTGGATAAGTTTCTTTAACTATAGTCCCGGGTGGACCAAATATATATATATACATACATACATATATATATATATATATATATATATATATATA
>NW_026434360.1:3783-4413 GCF_001194135.2 Octopus bimaculoides
TATGTATGTATGTATGTATGTATGTATGTATGTATGTATGTATGTATGTATGTATGTATGTATCTATCTATCTATCTATCTATCTATCTATTTATCTATCTATCTATCTATCTATCTATCTATCTATCTATCTATCTATCTATCTATCTATATATATATATATATATGTATGTATATATATCACTTTAACCCTCCGCAAAAATGATTTAATTTGCTTTGCGGGAAGGACTGTTTTAACGAAGTCGCGTCTTGTCCCAACCTTCGAAACGCGGAGTAGATAAAACAGGGGACAACTGATGAAGGGATTGTTCTTTATGTTGCCTGTCTCGTATCTCTATTTGTTTCGTCGTTCGAAAAAAGTTCGTTTTCCATGTTTTTGTATTTTATGTTCTCGTTTTTCATTTTGTTCACGTTTTTTTGACATCCTATACACATATATGCCTGTATATATACATATATATGTAGGTATTACATACATATAAGAGGGATGACCACTAAGCGGGCATCCATTATGCTAGATGTAGATATTAATCGAATTAATATTCAATTTTTCACCTTTATTATTTAAATTTATATAAGTATATATGCATATGTATATATATATATATATATATATATATATATATATAT
>NW_026434360.1:5021-6062 GCF_001194135.2 Octopus bimaculoides
TAACGGGGACAGCGATTATATATCACCTGAGGATCCCATTATACAGGTAATCCGTTGCTTAATTTAAGTGCTGTGTATATGTGGATCTATGTTGTATCGAAATATATGTAGTATTTATTAAATAGCTGTCTAAATGTACTCATTCTTGACTCTCTCTCTCTCTCTATATATATATATATGTGTGTGTGTGTGTGTGTGTGTGTGTGTGTGTGTGTGTATAATCTTTTACTTGTTTCATTTATTAGACAGTCGAATGAAGCGATTCTAGTACTTACAATTTTTGTAAGCCTGCCGCTTATTCTATAGTTTTAGTTTTTGCAAAATCGCTAAGTAGACGCAAAGAAACCAACATCGGCTATCAAACGGCGATGGAGAGAACGCGAACGCGCGCACACTAACACACACACACACACAAAATGGGATTCTTTCAGTTTTTCTCTACAAAGACCACTGACAAAATTTTAGTTGACGCTGGGATATGAACCCTAGTATCATGTGTTTCGGAAGCAGCTGCTTACCCTACAAGCAAGTACGCGCCTTTACACACACACACACACACACATATATGTAAAGTTTTATACACACACGTATATAAATATGAGCATACACATTTACAGGTATGTGTGTGTGTGTGCATATGTATATATGTATATGTATATATATATGTGTGTGTGTGTGAGAGTATGTGTATGTGTATGTGTGTATATATGTATGTATGTGTATATGTATGCGTATGTACATATAATATATGAACACATGTATGCATATGTATTTTGATATAGGAAATACTTAGTCATGGCAAGGCTAATAACCTGGTGTAGAACCCAACAGACATATATATATGTCTGTTATATATTGCAGAGCCGTATGTGGAAAAAGAGTCGACTCATGAAGAACAATGTTTATGTTAAGAACTTCATTAGCTTACAGATGTTTCTGCTATAGGATGCAGTGCACTCAAAGTTGGGTGTCTGCATAACATCAGATAGGCTTCATTGGACACTCAAATATGAAGTGCAATTTATTTGAGGAAAAAAAAAA
>NW_026434360.1:6578-7113 GCF_001194135.2 Octopus bimaculoides
ATATATATGTCTATCTCTCAATTGCTGAATGCATTTGTCTATTATCTATCTATCTATCTATCTAAATATATATACATATGAAGTTGTGTGTATGTATGTATGTATGTATGTATGTGTATATATATATATATATATATATATATATACACACACACACATAACAGACACACACAGAGACACACCGTATGTACGCACATACGCGAGTGAGAAATGCGTACGAGCGTATAGTATAAATGCATACATACGTATTTGCATGTATACTGTAAATAGATATGAGTTTTTGCATAAACACACACACGCATATTCATGTATATATATCTGTAGTTACATCTATAAACACATACACATAAAATATCGGCATCGTCATGGAAACCACCTACAAACAAAACGGTGATTTGCGTATTCAAATTTAATACGTTCCGACAGATTAATCGTTGTTGTATTTCAGCATATATGGGTGTATGTGTGTATGCACACACAAACACACATATATATACATGCATATATATATATACATATATATACATATATATAC
>NW_026434361.1:0-454 GCF_001194135.2 Octopus bimaculoides
TTCAGTTTCTGTCTACCAAATCCACTCACAAGGCTTTGGTCAGCCCAAGAGTATAGCAGTAGTTTCCACATAGTGGGGCTGAACCTAGAACCATGTGCTTTGGAAGCAAGCTTATTAATTACTAAATAAATAGACAGACAGACAGATAGATAGACTCACACACAAATAGTACACTTGCATATCTACATACATGTGTATGTCTGTGTTTACATGTGTGTGTATATATATGTATACACACATATATTCACACAGTCATACATTACATACACATACCACATACACACATGTCGCATATAATTGTGTATGTATGTGTGCATGTCTTTCACAATAGCTTTTTGCTAAGACGTGTAAGCATCACTAAGCAAACGGATAAACAGGAGATTCTGAACAAAAATACTTTGTGGTATTTGATCCTCCCTGTTGACCATTTCTATGTTAATGGTCACAGCAAAAA
>NW_026434362.1:1689-2260 GCF_001194135.2 Octopus bimaculoides
TATGTTACGGGGACGTAGACACACCACCATCGGTGTCAAGCGATGGTGTAGACACACACACACACACACACACACACACACACACACACATTATGCGACGGGCGTCTTTTAGTTTTCCGTCTACCAAATCCACTCACAAGCCTTTGGTCAGTCCGAGGCTATAGTAGAAGCGACTTGCCTAAGGTGCCACGCCGTAAGACTGAACCCGGAACCATGTGGTTGTTAAGCACACAGCCACATGTCAACGAGTTAGTGTCATTCGAAGGAAATCTTCAAACTTACAACAGGGAAAGAAAGAAAGAGAGAGAGTGAGAGAGCGATAGAGAGAGAGAGAGAGAGAGAGGGAGAGAGAGAGAGAGAGAGAGAGAGAGAGAGTAGAGAGAACGTGACACAGGTAGATAGAGAGATAAATGCAAGGAGAGAGGGAGGAAGAGATAGGTGGGTTCTGATACAGGATACATGAACAACCGATGAAGAGCTACACATATCTTACTATACACTTACTATTGTCTATCCTCATGTACGTACAAACGTACATACATACATACATACATACATACATACATACATA
>NW_026434363.1:0-258 GCF_001194135.2 Octopus bimaculoides
TATATAGTAACTATATTTCGGTAAATTATATATATATATATATATATATATAATACACACACACACACATGTATGTATATGTGCATATTCTTATCTATTATATAAAAGTGAATGTCCTTATATGTGTTCATGTGTTACTTATACATTCGAAAACTACTGCACTGATCCTAAGGAAATTTGGAACACAAAATCCAAGCCTAGGGAGAAAGGTAATGCTGTGTGCTTCATACAATTTCATGGACCAAAATTACTGAATGG
>NW_026434364.1:0-280 GCF_001194135.2 Octopus bimaculoides
GAGGAGTTAGTGCTGCTCTGGGTGAAGAGGGTGGCTGCTGGAAGACGCCATGTCTGGCAACAGGACTCTGCACTATGCCGCACAAGCAAGAAAACCAGTCATGACTGTCAGAAAATTGCAGCGACCATATCACCTCTAACATCTGGCCACCTAACTCCCCAGACTGTAAGCCCCTTGATTATTGTGTGGGGTGCAGTTGACCGCAAGACAGGCTAAAAACCTTGTAACAGCAAAGATGAACTGAAGGCAAGAATTATGGCAGCATTCACCAACTTAAACA
>NW_026434365.1:0-355 GCF_001194135.2 Octopus bimaculoides
GAATAATAGGGAAAGGGTAGAAAATAAAATATGGAGGATATTAGAAATAGGATAGAGGAGGGAAAATAAAGAGAAAGAAAAACAAATCCAATTGGAACAGAGGTAAAGAACGAAAGAGATGAAGTATGATCAGGTGTGTTTAAACAATAAGGTGAAAGAATCAATTCTCTTTATACCTTCTTCAGAACCCCAACCTCGCTGCATTGTGGGTAGAATGGCGAATTTCTGGAATTCAGAAGAAATCTCCGATATTCAATATTTTATCAATAATTTATTTACTTACACATCGATTTATTGTTTTTCTTTCTCTTTTTGTATTATTATTATTATTATTATTATTATTATTATTATTATT
>NW_026434366.1:0-374 GCF_001194135.2 Octopus bimaculoides
TTAACAGCACAAATAAAAATATTATGCAATTAAGGATATCCACAAACCAGTTTTCGGCTTTTGGGTATTTAAACCCTGAGCTTCATCAGTGTGGCCTACCGGGTAATAATCCATGACTGTCACGTTAAACTCTGACTGTGCAACTGGTTTTGTTTTCCGCAAAAATCAGAGCACATGGTGCATAAAAATTTATGAACTAAACATCCAAACAGTGAGATTTGAAATCAGATGTTACTACTGTTCATATCATCTGTGGATAAATTTTAAAATTGATGATATCACCAGCAGTGACATAGGTGGATCGCAGGTGCAATAGCATTAAATAGCTATGAATTATAAATTTGCACAACGCAAATATATATATATATATATAT
>NW_026434367.1:0-346 GCF_001194135.2 Octopus bimaculoides
TATATATACATATATGCATATATATATATATACATATATATATATGCAGTCATATATACTCATATACTCATACACACTGAGATCCATATACACGTGTGTATATACATACATATATATGTGTGTGTGTGTATGTATGTGTTTATATATATGTATATGTATATACATATATACATACGCACACACATACATCTATATACATATACGCATATAAGTACAAAGACACGTACCCACACTCACACGTAGAGACATACAAATATGTATGAGTATATGTTTGTGTATGTGTTTCTCTGTGTGTGTGTGTATACATACTATATCCATATACTAACGCACGCGTGCACAAACATAC
>NW_026434368.1:0-261 GCF_001194135.2 Octopus bimaculoides
TTGTGGACGCTTTGTGACTGTTTTCTCCATCTATGCTCCCACACTCTCAGAAAATGAAGAAAATATCCATGCATTCTATTAGGAACTTAGAAGTAGTATCCTCTCAGTCCCTCTGAATGAGAAGTTGGTTGTGCTCGGCGACTTCAATGCACGTGTTGGCAGGGACAATAGTACTTGGAATGTACTTGGGTGGTATGGAATAGGTAAGGTAAACAAAAATGGTTTACACCTGCTACAAATGTGCTCTGAACTAGGGTTGGC
>NW_026434369.1:0-521 GCF_001194135.2 Octopus bimaculoides
CATATTTTATATAGAAAGCCAAGAACTATATAAGAATGCAAGCATATTCTTCCTATGCTTTCAATGTATGGAAAAAAAAGGGTCTCTTGACAAGGCATTTCGTTATTTGTTAATCACTCCTCAGAGCAAATATAACCAATTTCTTTCTCCTTTTTTCTGCACATCAAAAGCATAAAAGAAATATATTTACATTCTAACATAATTCTTTATCATGACTAATGGTTTTCTAATTATTTAATTTCTGATTCATATTATGATGTGCACAAAATATATATCATCAACAAACTGTCTAAAGCACAAATAAGCTAATTAAGCTGTCCATCTTGGTAGTAGCTCAATATATATATATACCTGTAATATAATATGTGACAATTATTCGGTTGCTTTAATAAAACTCCGAGTTTCGGATGTCAGGGCAGAAACCTGCACCGGCATCTCTTCAGTTATCGAGGCAATCAAAATCAGCTACATCTATTATATTACAGATAAATTCCTCTATTTACATAATATCGAGGTCTCTT
>NW_026434370.1:0-613 GCF_001194135.2 Octopus bimaculoides
ATATATATATATATATATAAACACATCGATATATACATGTCTGTATGAATGTATATATATAAGTATACGTGTATATACAGATAGATATATATATACCTATATATGTGTGGCATGCATGTATGTGTACATGCGTCTATAAATGTGAATGCTTATATGTACATGCATATATATGCACATGTGTGTATATATACATAAATATGCACTACATGCATACACAAATATATAATATACACACACACGTGTGTATGTAAGTATGCATTTGTGTGTATGTATATATATGTGTGTTCATTATATGTGTGTGTGTAATGTATATACACATACATGTATACACATGCATATATATGTGTGTGTGTGTAATATATATACACATGCATATATATATATGTGTGTGCGTGTAATGTATATATACACATACATATATACACACACATATAGAAAGAGAAATGCGGAAATGGATTGTTAAAAACAGGAAGAGGAACAGTCAGAGATAGAAACAGGTGAAAGAGGAGGGGGGAGAGTATATGTAAGGGACAGACAGGAAGAGGGATAGTCAGAGGTGTAAATAGAAAGAAAGGTGGAGTTGTAGTAAGAGAGAAACGGTGGGGAGGAATAG
>NW_026434371.1:0-499 GCF_001194135.2 Octopus bimaculoides
ATATATATATACATATACATATATATATATATCATCATCATCATCATCATATATAGATGTATATATATATATTTATATGTATATACATCCGTTTATAATTGGCAGCTTACATACACACGCACACACACACAAACACACAAACACACACACACAGAACTTTACATGTATTACAGTATCTATGTGCACATTGGTATGTGTGTGTGTGTGTGTATATACATATATATACACACATATATATTCTAGTATGTATATATATATATGTATGTATGTATGTATGTATGTATGTATATACATACATGTATATATTTATATATACACACACACAATTATATATATGTATGTACACAAATTTCTCTCGACCACCCCCGTGTGAATTCATAGACAAGGCTCATGCAGTTTCCACAACTTCCTATACTAATCTGTACACACACGCACACACTTATACACATACACACACACACACACATATATGCATATATATATGTGTGTGTGTGTGTGT
>NW_026434372.1:0-242 GCF_001194135.2 Octopus bimaculoides
TATATATATATATATATATATATATGAGCATGTATCTTAAGTTGTATATACGCATGTGTGTATGTATATATACGCACATATATATACATATATACACATATATATGTATACATACATATATATGTATACATACATATATATATACATACATACATATACATATATATATATATATATACATATATATACATACATATATATATACATATATATACATACATAGATATATACATATATATACA
>NW_026434372.1:252-479 GCF_001194135.2 Octopus bimaculoides
ACATATATATATACATACATACATATACATATATATATATATATATACATATATATACATACATATATATATACATATATATACATACATAGATATATACATATATATACATACATAGATATATACATATATATACATACATAGATATATACATATATATACACACATAGATATATAATATATATACATACATAGATATATACATATATATACATACATAGATATAT
>NW_026434373.1:0-514 GCF_001194135.2 Octopus bimaculoides
TGATCCTTTCTACTAAAGGCACAAGGCCTGAAAATTTAGGGGAGGAGACTAGTCAATTACATCGACCCAGTGTTTCACTGGTACTTATTTAATTACCTGATTCTTTTGAGTCCTTAATATCGTAAATATATGTATATATTTCAGTGTCTGTGTTTTTGTGTCTCCTCAGGTTGGTCCGAATCTGAATGAACAGAGAAGTAAAGAAATTCCAAGAGGGCGAGTGGTAGGTGAAAAAAATTTCTTTGACCACGTGGTTGGATGGAAAATAGGTGGTGACAGTGCATCTGGGTAGGGTGGGGAATTACTGTGGTTTGTGAGCTTATGAGCATGAGTGCACGTGTGCACGTGCATATGTGAGTGTGTGAATATTTGTAAGTAGGTCTGTGTGCATATGTCCGTTCGCGTGTGTGTGTACCTGTCCCTGTCTGTGCGCTGTGCGTGTATGCGTATGTGTCTCTCTTATGTAGGGGTAATTGAAGGGAACAATATCAAGCACTCAGTGATGAGGGAAAGG
>NW_026434374.1:0-223 GCF_001194135.2 Octopus bimaculoides
GTTGGTTGATAACATTTACTAGAACTGTTGCTATAGAACTGAGAGGAGGGTTGCCCCCGTCTCTAGCCTCAACAAAGAGTTCATAGGTTGTTTTTTCATCTAATTTAGAATACTTAGTTGAAAATATTTCTCCAGTGTTTTCATTTAAATCAAAAAATCCCTTTGCTTGGCTGGAAGTTTTGGGGCTGAAATGGAAAGTAATTTTACTGTTGGATCCAATATC
>NW_026434375.1:0-383 GCF_001194135.2 Octopus bimaculoides
ATAGGGAGAATTCACAAAAAAGACAACAGTCGAAAACAGGTGGTGTAGTAAACAACCAGATGTATTAATATAGCGCTCGGGAAATGAAAAAGTCTTTAACGTTTCGAGTCTACGCTCTTCCACAGAAAAAAAGGAGAGAAAAAAAGCGTGTGTAGTGGTTAGCGATCTATCATGGCGAATGCCGGACACAAGGGTCACCCAAGAGAGCTAAGAAGAAGCGGAGATAACAAGTAGTAATTATCCCAAAACGAAGGTGCGTGTGAGTAAGAGAGTACGTATGTGCATGTGAAAGAGTGCTGGTGATCTTGACGTTTGCATGCGTGTGTAGGTGTTAAAATGTGGGGATGGGAATTGGTCAGTGCTGGTGTGTGCGTAGTGGTGTG
>NW_026434376.1:0-200 GCF_001194135.2 Octopus bimaculoides
GTAATTGGCTATACTATCAAAAGCTGTGCTCCAGCATGGCCACAAATTAATGATTGCAATTAGTTATATCATAGATATACATGAATGCCTATATAAATGCAAGACACAATGAACATTTTACACACACACACATACGTGTATTTATACATGTGTTTGTGTGTATATGTGTGTGTGTATATGTGTGTGTGTATATGTGTGTG
>NW_026434377.1:0-241 GCF_001194135.2 Octopus bimaculoides
ATGTATGTATGTATGTATGTATGTATACATATGCATATGTACATACATATATGTATGTGCGTGTATTTAAATGTATGAAGATATTGCAACCTTTATGTTCAATTTAACGTAGATATACTTTCAGGAGCACAAAATACTTCAGTATTTGTCTTGCAGAAGTATCTCGTTGAGATATATAGTGCTAAAATGTACAGAAATATCATAGAAAAGATGTCAAACAATGGTAGTAGAGCTTCTAGAA
>NW_026434378.1:0-311 GCF_001194135.2 Octopus bimaculoides
TCACCCTCATCACCATTCTCATTATCATCATCATCATCGCCATCATCATTATCATAATCATCATCATCATCATCATCATCGTCATCGTCATCAACATGATTATCACCAAAGCCATTATCAACAACAACAACAACGACTAGTATTGTAACTATGGCAACAATAACAACTACTGCTGCTACTACTACTATTGCTATAGCAATAAGAAAAAGCAACAACAATATCCGTAAACTCAACGGCGGTAACTATGGCAACAAGTGGAACGCTAACGACTACTACTACTACTACTACTACTACTACTACTACTACTACTA
>NW_026434379.1:0-310 GCF_001194135.2 Octopus bimaculoides
ATACATATATATATATACATGTATATACATATATACATATATATATATATGAAAATATCTCTGAGTGGTTTACACTCTCTGAGTGGTTGCCGTTAGGAAGGGCATCCAGCCGTAGAAACTCTGCCAAATTAGATTGGAGCCTGGTGTTGCCATCCGGTTTCACCAGTCCTCAGTCAAATCGTCCAATCCATGCTAGCATGGAAAGCGGACGTTAAACGATGATGATGATGATGATGATATATACGTATATATACATCCATTATATATACATACATATATATACATATATATATACATATACATATATATA
>NW_026434380.1:0-242 GCF_001194135.2 Octopus bimaculoides
CTACTACTACTACTACTACTACTACTACTACTACTACTACTACTAAGTGTCGTACTATGTGGTACTATGCTACATTACAATACAGCACGCAGCATTATATCATATAAAAGCCATTATGCTACATATTGCAATACATTACACGATTTATTATACTACACAAAAGCACCAAATGCTTCATTCCATACTACATAAGAACTACAGTATGTTGCAACTGTTCTACAAATTACAGAGCTATACTATAT
>NW_026434381.1:0-317 GCF_001194135.2 Octopus bimaculoides
CTCTTTCTCTGTC
The DNA here is from genome assembly GCF_001194135.2 of Octopus bimaculoides. Lineage (NCBI taxonomy): Eukaryota > Metazoa > Mollusca > Cephalopoda > Octopoda > Octopodidae > Octopus > Octopus bimaculoides. Next base: position 14 of record NW_026434381.1, read on the forward strand.
TGGTTCTTCTTTCTCCCTCTCTTTCTCTGTCCCTCTTGCTTTCTCTCTCTCTCTCTCTTTCATGTATTCGTTTATACAAATTCATGCACAGATACAATGCACATATGTATGTTCATGTCAGTATATACACATTTATATGTGAGCATAGTAACTTTGATTTCAAGCCTGTACCTAAATGTTTCATGCTACCAGCCTCATACTGAGACAGCTATAATTGTCAATTGGTATTTGGAAAATAAACATCCCTTAATATAAACAGGACTTAGGCAAACATTATAACCTAACATTTGCAGGTTTTACAGTA
>NW_026434382.1:0-350 GCF_001194135.2 Octopus bimaculoides
CAGAGACAAATTAAGTATGGGTATTTAGACTCTGAAGAAGGTGGAAAAAAAAAGTTGCCAGCAGGCGGCTATTGGAGATTGAAACCCGAACTCCTTAGATACAGGCTGTGTGCTCTAATCGTTACGCTAAAAGTTCTAGCTTTGCGAATGTGAGTGCATATTATAAAACAAACATTAGAAGTGTCGAATGCGTTGGCATTTTACAGACAAAAAAACTGAATATATATGTACTTACATAGATACAACGGGCTTTTTTCAAACAAAACCACTTACAAGGCTTTTGTCGGCCTTAGGCTACAGTAGACGAAGACACTTGCTCAAGGTACCTCAAGGTACCACGCAGTGGGGAC
>NW_026434383.1:0-483 GCF_001194135.2 Octopus bimaculoides
TGAAACGTGCGTACTGCGATCATCTTTGAAATCCGTGTTGCTTATTTTGAATATATATATGTTGAAGAAACAGTTGAAGAATATCATTTATTGCGGTTTCCTCTGGTGAACTGTCAAAATCTTAATCAAGATTTTGAACGTTGACAAAATAAATAAATCCAGAATGATATCACATGACGAAATGAAATCGTCGTAAAACTGACAAAGCTCAAAAGTCTTAGGCAGAATTATTAAACAAAAGCTCTCGCTGTATGGAATTTAATGAATTATTATACAAAAGGGGGAGAAAGACAATATGACTGCCATTGCGGAAATGTAGGACTCCAATACTAACTTGAGAGAAAATAAATTAACCACGAGTTAATAATATTAGTGTGTTAATGTAATAATAAATTAAGTATGGAAGTTATATGTAAATGCTTAATATAAAACTTGATTAATAGGCGCAAGTTTGGCTGTGTAAATGTGTAGGTATAGTTGTGT
>NW_026434384.1:0-1870 GCF_001194135.2 Octopus bimaculoides
TGTGTTTGTGCGTGTGTATGTGTGTTTGTGTAGACATATTTTTGAATTTATCTCTGTTTATATACATAGTGATATGAAGATACCTAGGTATACATATACAGATGGATATATCTATGTACGAATGTATGTAAGATGGCGAATTGATATTAGGTGGTAGTGCAAATTACCATGTAATATTTGTTTCAGTTTTCTGCTATCTTATTTCAAATCCCATCCATATCAAATAGGCGTTTCTCTCTTTTGAGGTCTACAGCAAGGTAAGAGTCTAGATTAATAGATTTCTGGTATAGTGAAACGATCTGATGTGACACATTGCAATATCTCGTCCGATACTTTTACATCTAAATGCAACGCTTGCTATGTCCTTAGTCCCAAGCAGTATCCGATCATCTTTCCTTTGGAATGAATCAGTAACAATTAATGACAGGACAAAATAATCAAAGTCATGTGCATTGCAATGCCATAGTGTAATAAAGTAGATACCGAAGAAACTGGAAAACATGAAAACCATTCGGAGAAGTGAAGACTAAATCAAGAATTATTCCTATAGTAGTTAGAATACTTGACACAACTTCTAAACAGCTATCTAAGTGACAGAGGTATATCTAAACTGAGGCTGCAGGAAAGTGTAGTCCTATATACTGCAAGATACCCATGAATGATTTGTAACTTGCACACACTTCAAAGTTGAGTGAGGAAAAGAAGGTTAGGAAATTCGTCAGCTGCAAGAGGTTTGGTGGGGAGACGACCTCGTTGTGGACGACAGCATTTCAAATATGGGTTGTTCTCCCCTTATTGTTACAGACGGTTTATTTGCGAAGTAGAAAATGCTCTTTAAGGTGCAAAACTTACTACAAAATACCAGCCAAGTCTCCTGGTGTTCTTAATGACAAAACATATCAAAAGTTCTACATATAAACAGACGCCAACCAGTTGAAAACAACGACATCAACGGAAACTTAAGCGGTGTGGTCAAAAATATGTCTGAGCGATTCTGTAAATCAATAATTATAATGGCGATGATGATGATGATGATGATGATGATGATGATGATGATGATGATGATGATGATGATGATGGTGACGACGACGACGACGATGATGAGGATGGGGATGACGGCGTCGACGATGAAGATAGTAATAACAACACAAACAACAAAAACAGCAGCAATAATCACAATAACAATTACAGCAGTAACAACAAAAACAGCAGCAATAATAATAATCGTCATCGTCATCATTCTGGAGCTATAAACACGAAGGATAACAGCGGCCACTCCACAAGATTCAGTGCGCGATAAATCTATATTGATGTACTATATTAAATTTGTTACACTCATGCTTGGAATATTAATTGAATATAAGTCTAAGAAACAGAATAAGACAAGCCATGTGATGCGATTCAGAAACTGTGTGCACGCACCCATCATATTCAATAAAGCAACCTTTTACATTTTAACGCAATTAATCGTGTTTCAAAACTGATTTACTATTCTGTGCAATGTGGTTGCAAAGAACTTATTTTTCTCCATAGATCAAATAATGACCAGCTCTATAATCAGTTTTTTCCAGGATAACTACAAGAGAGGATATTATCTCTGCCCATCAGTAGCGTAGATCATTTGTACACCTACATTTCAAAACGGAATCTCTGTTATTACCATCAATTACACCAGTTTTGAAATCATTCTCTCGCTTCTCCTGGAAGTGCTTCTTTTCAACCAATAGATCGATATACTTTGTACTATATATCCCTTTTGATATAGTTACTGATTCAGAAATGCTTGTGCGTTTTAGAGGTAGTTAGCTTCAAACATTCTATATAAAGAATAACAACCATGTTATACACGGAATTTGTCATTTGTGTGAAA
>NW_026434385.1:0-334 GCF_001194135.2 Octopus bimaculoides
TCCGCCTACCAAATCGACTCACAAGGCTTTGGTCGGCCCGAGGCTATAGTATAAGATACTTGGCGAAGGTGCCACGCAGTGGGACTGAACCCGGAACCATGTGGTTGGTAAGCAAGCTACTTACCACACAGCCAGATATATATATATATATTATATATATATATATATATATGCGTATATGGGTACATAATGTCACCAACGGTGCAAATAACATGAAATACGTAAACAACAAGAAAAAAAAATTGAAAACAGGACAGGTAAACACAGAGAAAGGACTCTTCATAAGTTGTCAGCTGTCTATCTACTCCTCATTTCGAGCATTCAACAACAATAT
>NW_026434386.1:0-295 GCF_001194135.2 Octopus bimaculoides
GTCTTATCAGAAGCAACCGTCATTACTCTTTCCGGCTGGAATGGGAAGTGTGGTCACTTGACGCTACCTCAAGGTCTCCTGCCAATTGGCTCGGTTTGAATATTTAATTTCAAAACAATTTAAATGCTTTCATTTGTAAGAGTTCAGCATCAAATACTAGATCGATCAATATACTTTACATACAAAATTAGCAAAGAAAGAAAGAAAAAAACGCTCGATCAAGGACATCGTATAACTGGTAATGATTTGTTACTTGTCTGCTGTTGATGTTTAGATCCAGTTCAGCTCTGAGTGA
>NW_026434387.1:0-306 GCF_001194135.2 Octopus bimaculoides
AAAGAATAACTAGTAAATGGTATAAAAATGACTACGCACGTTTCGTGGCTGTATTTTTAAATAGATAACTAATAAAAGCAATTCGATTAATAATTCAATTCATAATTAAATCGATCTACAAATAAATCTATTCAAAAATATAGTTACTCGTCAGGTCTAAAATAAAATATAAATAATAATAATAATAATAATAAAAAAGAATCAATGTACGTATTGTAACTTATAATTAATATCAAATAAATATATCAAAAATACGTGTTTTAACAATAAATAAATAAATAATCGAAAAACATTTAACAATATTTC
>NW_026434388.1:0-110 GCF_001194135.2 Octopus bimaculoides
GATAGATAGATAGATAGATAGATAGATAGATAGATAGATAAATGGATCGACAGACAGACAGGCAGGCAGACAGAGAGGTAGACAGACAGGTAGACAGACAGGTAGACAGG
>NW_026434388.1:120-353 GCF_001194135.2 Octopus bimaculoides
CAGGCAGGCAGACAGAGAGGTAGACAGACAGGTAGACAGACAGGTAGACAGACAGGTAGACAGGTAGACAGGTAGATAGATAGATAGATAGATAGATAGATAGATAGATAGATCGACAGACAGGCAGGCAGGCAGACAGAGAGGTAGACAGACAGGTAGACAGACAGGTAGACAGGTAGACAGGTAGATATATAGATAGATAGATAGATAGATAGATAGAAAGATAGATAGAT
>NW_026434389.1:0-223 GCF_001194135.2 Octopus bimaculoides
CTTTCTTTTGTCTTTCTTTTTCGTTCTTTTCCTTCCAAAACTTTATTTGATTTACTTGTTCATGTACATACGTTATGTATGTATGCATGTATGTATGTATGTATGTATGTATATATGTATACACGCATATATAGATATACGTACATGTATATATGTACATATTTGCACTCATAAACACATACACACATATGTTATACTTGTATATATATATATATATATATAT
>NW_026434390.1:0-546 GCF_001194135.2 Octopus bimaculoides
ACAAAATGAAAATAAATAAAGAAGAAAAAAAAGTTTTGGTTTTGCTTCGTGTTTGATATGTGTTTTCGTATGTGTGAGTGTGTCCTGTGATTTTCATGTAGTTGTGTAAACATTAAGATGCATGTGTAGTTCTATGGGTATCAAAACGTATATATCATTGTGTACACGTTCGAGTGTATGCGTAATTATTCAATATATGTACTTACTATTTTGTTCCATTTCTTTTTTATATAGTTTGTAAACTTTCCGGTGCTGGTTTTGCGTGTGTGATCGCACGTGTTTCACTGAGACATCGTGCATAGGAGGACCTGTGCTTTGTATGGCAGTAAAATTTCATTTTTTAAGAATAAAAAATATTAAAAAATAATTATCTTCGTTAAAAGACCGCTTCCTTCAAATCTTCCACCGGTTCTTTTGCCTAATTCCATCGATGTTATTGGATTAGATTTGTTTTTGTATAGGGAGCCCGGTGTAGCACATCCATGTTGTTCTTACATCCATGTTGTTGTTGTTGTTGTTGTTGTTGTTGTTGTTGTTGTTGTTGTT
>NW_026434391.1:0-222 GCF_001194135.2 Octopus bimaculoides
GTGTGTGTGTGTGTGTGTGTGTGTGTGTGTGTATCTATCTAAAAATATGTACCCGTATATCCGCCAATAGAAGGGGTGTATTAATCGAAGCGTGTAGTATAATATGCCTTGCTGCCGATCTTATCAATTGGTTCAACATCCCGTTGAACCCTCGTGTGAAACCGTAAAAATCGGTCGTAATGCAGTATGTACACTTCGATATATCATCATCATCATCATCAT
>NW_026434392.1:0-364 GCF_001194135.2 Octopus bimaculoides
ACATGAATGATAACTTGAGAAATGAGAATATGAAAAGTGTGTTACTCACCCGACACTGAGTAACACCACTCGCCACCTCTGAGTCCTGAGTCCTCTTTAGTCTTTGATCTAGTCTTTTGTGGTGTCCTTTCTTTTTTTTTTCCTGTGGAGAGAAGGGGTGGGTGGGTTTGGTGTCTGTATGGGGAAGGTGGGTCTTTGCCTCTTCCACTGTCCTAAACTGGGCAACCACCGTCCCATATCCATTTCCTTTCGCTATATATGTCACTTCCTTCGAAAGCCTCTTCAATGCTTTTTCTACTTTTTCTATCTCCATTCGCTCCACCTTCCTACTCTCCACTGAGTACACCTTGTAGGTAATGGTCTT
>NW_026434393.1:0-300 GCF_001194135.2 Octopus bimaculoides
TATATATATATATATATATATATATACATACATGTATACATACTTATACATACATATATATACATACACATATATATACATACATATACATAGATATATATTACATATACACATATATATATTTATACATATATACATATATATATATAAAGATATGCATAGACATATAGAGGTCTAGATGTATATACATATATTATATATATATATATATATATATGCACACCTATTCATACATATACACTCAAACACACATGCACATATATATGTGTAAATATACATATGTGTGTGTGTGTGTGTGTG
>NW_026434393.1:1801-2329 GCF_001194135.2 Octopus bimaculoides
TTGTAATATATATGTTTATATATTAGATGCATATATAAATATGTATATAATATATATATACTATATGCAATATATATATATATATATATATATATATACAATGGGCTTCTTTTAGTTTCTGTCTACCAAATCCACTCACAAGGCTTTGGTTGGTTCAATAGTATAGTAAAAAACACTTACCCAGGGCGTCACACAGTGCAACAGAACCCAGATCCGTGTGGTTGGGACGCAAGTTTCTTACCACACAGCCAGTGAAATGACATAAAATAAAATAAGATAAAATACCAGAAAATAAATATAACAAATGAAATGGAATTCCACACTAGGTGTGTGTGTGTGTGTGTGTGTGTGAACAAGTATGTAGACATACATAAATTATGAAATAATAATTAGCGGAAGTGGCTGTGTGGTAAGTGGGTGGAGTGGCTGTGTTGTAAGTAGCTTGCTTATCAACCAAATGGTTCCGGGTTCAGTCCCACTGTGTCTTCTACTATAGCCTCAGGCTGACCAAAGCCTTGTGAGTGGATT
>NW_026434394.1:0-422 GCF_001194135.2 Octopus bimaculoides
CAGAGGAAGACGTAGGGTGACAGAGTTGAAAGACATATTATGAAGACAGAAAACAATGGCCATAACGATTACGGTATGAAGAAGAATTACAGCTAAAATATAATAAATGAAATAAAAGGGAAACGTTTCAAAATTAGCACCGTCAAACATGGTGGTGTTAGTGCTAGTGTGACAGTAGTAGTAGTAGTATTAGTAGAAGAAGAAGAAAAAGAAGAAGAAGGCGTTGATGACTATGACGACGATACATGTTAGAAAATACATGCCAAATCCAAGCACACACAGACACAGACACACACACACATATATATATGTATATATATATCTATACATACTCACACATACACACACATACACGTATACACACTCACACAAACATGTCTCCGTATTCTTTCTGTTGAAGAGCGTAGCTCGAAACGTCAAAG
>NW_026434395.1:0-918 GCF_001194135.2 Octopus bimaculoides
ACACACACACGTACATACATGTGTATATGTATGTGTTTATATGCATACGTGTGTGTGGAGATATGTATCTCCACCGTCGAGTCAGATCCATCTCAAAGTGTCCGTGAATTATCGTTGTTGCTTGGTGTTAGCAAGCAAACAATATTGACTCACCTAGTTCGAATCGGTAAAGTGAAAAAGGTTGGATAAGTGGGTTCCACATAAACTCAATGAAAATCAGAAACAGCAACGTTTGGAAGCCTGCATGATGCTACTTTCTCGTCACAAAAATGAATCATTTTTTAATCGATTTGTAACATGTGATGAGAAATGGATCCAATACAACAACCGTAAATGTTCAGCACAATGGTTGGATAAAGACGAGCCACCAAAACACAATCCCAAAAAGCAAAATTCATCAAAAGAAGCTGATGGTGTGTGTTTGGTGGTCTGGCGCAGCTGTGATCTATTATGATTTCATTAAACCTGGCTCATCAATCACGGCCGAAGTATACTGCAGCCAACTGGACCAAATGATGCAGAAACTAACAAAAATAGTCAAACAGATTCATTCCTATTTTATTGCAAGACAACGCTAGACCACACATTGCAAAAATGACATTGGCGAAACTACAGGAGTTGGAGCTGGAAGTTCTCCATCATCCACCATATTTCTCTGATCTTGCCCCCCACTGACTACCACTTCTTTCAGAATTTGGATAAGTTTTTGATAGGAAAAAAACTTAATTCCTACGATGCTGTAAAACAGGCCTTCCAAGACGTTAGTGACTCTAGATTGCCAGGCTTTTTACAGTTCCAGACAGGACAAGTTTCCGCTGAAATGGTAAAAGTGTATTGACAATATGGGGGACATACTTTGATGGATATAAAGCTATTCCTTGTATCTATAAAAGATTAGCAAACTATTTTTCTTTTCTA
>NW_026434395.1:2014-4147 GCF_001194135.2 Octopus bimaculoides
TATGTATGGGTGCGTGTGGGTATTAATGTCTGTGAGAATGTATCTATGTGTGTATGTATGTCTGTGTGCATGTGTATGTATGTATGTATGTATGTATATATATATATATATATGTTAGTGGGTGGGTGTGTATGTGTGTGTGTATTATATATGTGTGTATTATATGTGCGTATTGCATGTATGTGTGTGTGTATGTAAGTATGTGTGTGTATATGTATGTATATATATATATATATGAGTTAGTGGGTGTGTGTGTATGTATGTGTGTGTGTGTGTATGTATGTGTGTATTGTATGTATGCATGTGTGTAAATGTATGTATGGATGTATGTATGTATGTGTGCATGTATGTATGTGTGCATGTATACACATATTTGTACGTAATTGAATACGTTTGTTTTATACGCGTGTGTGTGTGTATGTGTGTGTGTGTGTGCGCGTGCATATGTGTATGATTGATGCATTTCCTTAATAGCTACCTACCTATCAATCTATATGATTATATGTATATACATATATATGTATACCCACATACACATACATACACACATACACACCTATATATATATATATATATATGTCCTTGTTTTCGTATACATTCGCTGTCTTCTTCCAAGGAACCTAATGCTCTTAGCTTAATTTTTCCTTGGGGTTGGCCAGATTGGAGCAATCTCGAGTATAACCAGTCTGAAATTGCAAAGATAGTTTGGAACTCGACTGAGGAAAGAAAACTCCGAATGACCCGTCCTTGTTTTCTTTGTAACGTCTATCTGGATGTTTTGTTGTCCTTTTTTTTTTGTATTGTGTGTGTGTGTGTGTGTGTGTGTGTGTGTGTGTGTGTGTGTGTGTGTGTGTGTGTGAATACATATATATGGAAGGAGATTGCTCTTTCCCGGGGATGCGTTTTATCCAAGCGTACACTAGTTTAGCTCTGTATCGATTAGCGATATTGGAAGTTATGTGTTTATCGCTGTTTCTTCTTCGATATTGGTACCTTATACTTCTGAGATTACAGTTGTCTCCATAGAGATTTTCATTATTTTAGATATAGGAGAAAAAGTTCTATATATATATATGTCTGTGTGTGTGTGTGTATTTAACACATAATATATATACATATATAATATATAGATTTTAAAATATATATATATGTATAATGCAAAGAATATATATGCATGTATACACACATATATGTACATACTTACATCTACATGTGTATATAGATGCATATCAGGGTACAGGACGTTAGAACAATGAACTACAGACAACGGAACGAACACATAGGAAAACAGATACCACTTGGAATTAATCCTTCGTCAGCTGCTTCTATTCTAACTAGACGTTTCGATATATATATATATATATATATATATATATATATATATATATATATATATATATATATATATATATGTAATATATTATACACACACACACATACGCAAGTAACTAACATATATATGTATATGCATACACAGACACCCGCCCGTATGTGCGTGTGAGAGTGTGTATATGTGGGGGTAATTAATTAGTCCTGTCAAAGGTTAAAGGTCATCTTTAGTAAAGGCGTGTCAAGCAGTCAACATTCTAATTATATTAGTGTTGGTATGTACATAGTTGTACGTGTATACACACCGTACGCATCTATATATATATATATACTGGGGTAGACACCTATATTTATTGTTTACAAATTTCTTCATACCGTTGGGTATTGTTTTTTTTGGGGGGGTTTTACTTTGTTTTGGGGATTTTTTTTTTTTTTTGCTGTTTAAAAACATTGAAGCGAAATTTCTGTATCTTATATTGTCTTAGTCATCATGACAAGTCCATGCTGGAGCACCGCTGTGATTGTTCATATTCATTGTCAAGATTAGCATTTGATTATGCATGTACAAGCCTCTGTGTTTCTATGTTTCTTATGGATTCGAAAACTGAGTTACCGATTCTGATGTATGAAGTATCAAAAGATTGCAGTAATCTTCCGGCTACCAAATAAAGTATGTTTTATTTTTACACAACAACTCTTTTTTTACTACAAAAATAACCTCGAAAATGTGCGTGTGTGCGTGCGTGCGTGCGTGTGTGTGTGTGTGTGTGTGTGTGTATGACTAGTCATACACACACACACACA
>NW_026434395.1:4747-6452 GCF_001194135.2 Octopus bimaculoides
ATATATATTCGAATATCCCATAAATGTGACCTTCACGTTTGATATTATTAGGTCGATGCTCCAAGATGAAAAAAAGGTTGAAAACTGAGAGTTGTGGAGAAATAGCAAAAAGATTCGGAACTGGTCCTTCGTCAGATTTTAGAGCAAAGTTCAGCGATAAGGTGAAAGCCGAGAAAAAGGAGATAGAAATAGCCTAAAAATGCACGTGCGTAACTCACATTTTTTAAAATCTCTGACAAGCCGGAAATACGAGAGAAGTAATTGTGGATTCTAATAGCAGAAAAATGTTTCTCGGTATGTATGTGTGTGTGTGATTATGCAATTGAACAAAATATTTCTCCCGTGGAAACTCAGCTTTTGAACAAAGAGAATAATATCTGTAAGTTTTCCTTCCGTCGTAGAGTATAAATAAAATAAACGCAAGGTGACGTTTATGACATCACGTGTTCACTCCCTTGTTTACAATTGTTTCATCAAGCTGCAGGTAACTAACCAGACACCACATCTGCAGGCATGAATGGCAACGACGGTTTAGTCATACATATCATGTATATATATATATATATATATATATAATACCATGTATGTACATAATATCTGTGTGTTTATTATTATGATTAGTTTCCTAGCTGACTTCGTTAAAGGTTACATATTAAAGTGTACTACCACTACTATATCCGTGCGTGTGTGAGCGCGGGTGTGTGTTCGCTGACTGTGCATCGAACAATACTTCATTTGCATATACTTCGTCACACCTATCTACTACCCTGCCACGTTACTATTATCAGATTTTGTCAATGATCGTTGTTGTTCTATATCGAGCTTAGTGGTATGCAAGAAATCACAAGTATGTATGTGTGAGTATATATATTTCATTTTCTTCATTTTCATTTTATTTCATTTTATCTAGTTTCAGCTCATGAGCTGTGGCCATGCTGGGGCGCCGCCATTTGGTGTTGCTACACAATTAATTTTACTTCACGAATTTTACCTCAGGAATTGACATTTGGTGCATGAGAGAATTTGATGCAGCTGCCCTCATCTGCACCTCCTGTTGCGGAGTTGGTTCATCTGGGACACCTGACAGGAAGAGGTCCAGCCTCATCTTGAAGACACCTACATCCACCCCATGCAGGTCTCTCAGGTCCTTCGGGAGGATATTATATATATATATGCATCTGTATGTGTATTTAATTTTTTTTTTTTTATATATAGTTTCAGCTCAGAGCTGCGGCCATGCTGATATTAATTTATACATATTTGTATTCATGAAAATATGTACAAAAACATTTTCTATTATATATCCAAATATAGGTCCATATAGAAGTGCTATCCAGTGCTATCTAGTAGCTGCGTTATACGTACATCCCGGTTTGCGTTTGGGCTTCTGTAGTGTGCGAATAGATTATTGAAAAAATTGGGTTCAACAAGAGTGTCCACCAACTGTATCCCTTCTTGTTGACTCCAATTTCTTCAATCCTATATATATATCATTGACTACACTTAACGAAGAAAGGAAATGTGTTTGTCGGTAAGCTGCTATTTGGCTTGGTAGAGATGACTCCCTCAAAATGCCGGGTGTTAAAACACCTGAAAATCGTAGACAGGCGAGACAACTCACCCCAAATCCCATTCAGGGATGAAGGACATCGACCTTTCTCAAATTTGTTGGCTGAATATATATATATATATATATATATATATA
>NW_026434395.1:8692-9362 GCF_001194135.2 Octopus bimaculoides
ATACAAATAATAACAACAGACGAGGACAGGTGGTGTAAATAACAAAAGTATATATTAGTATGACGCTCGGGAATACGGAAAGTCTTTGACGTTTCGAGCTACGCTCTTCAACAGAAAGAATACGGAGACAAGGAGAAAAACACGGAGAAAAAAAATTGAATAGTGTTCAGTCAACGGTCAATCTATATATATATATATTCGGTAGCCATGATAAAACTCCGAGTTTCGGATGTCGGGGCTCCCTCATTGGTTCTTACAAGTACCTGTCAAGTGCTGCGGTTGAGTCAGTATTCTTATGGAGCATCCTGGATGTGAATGAAGGAATTATAACAGACTCCTTGGAGCACTACATCCAACACCACCATTGTTCATCACCACCACCACTACCATCGTCACAACACGAAACCCGTCGCCACTACCACCACCACCATCATCATCATCATGATCATTACCATCACCATCGTTGTGATTGTTATCACCAACACCACCGGGATCGCTGCCACCCCCACCACCACTATTACAGCTAGGAACCGTCACCACCACGACTACCACCACCACCACAACCACCACCATTAGCACCACCACCACCAGCATCACAATTACTTTCACCACCACCTCCACCACAATATTTACCACCATATTTACCACAACCACAACCACCATGACTACC
>NW_026434395.1:10402-11129 GCF_001194135.2 Octopus bimaculoides
ACCGCCACCACCACAACCATCACCTCCACCACCACCACCACTACTACCACCACTACGATGATGACCATCATCACCACAGTCATCATGACCAACACCGCGACCATCGCCTCCACCACTATCACCACAACATCACCGCCACCATAACCATCACCACCACCACCACCACCAATATATCAGCCCTAACACCACTACTTGTACTACAACCACTACCATTAGCACGACCATACTACCACCACCACTAACACCACCAACGCCTCGAACATTACTAATGGTATTATTACCTCTACCCCACCCCATCACTCACACACATAATTGCCCACCCCCTCACAAAATAATAACTATTCATATACACACCTATACATACAAACACATACACTATATCTACATAGGTGTATGTGTTTTCTGCATATATATATATTGGTGTGACTGTGTAATAAGACACTTGCTTCCCAACCACATGGTTCTGGGTTCAGTCCCACTGCGTGGCACCTTGGCCAGGTGTCTTCCATATATATATATATATATATATATATATATATCTGGTCTTCGAAACGTCTAGATAGAATAGAGACAGCTGATGAAGGGATATTCCAAGGGGCTTTCCGTTTTCCTATGTGTTCGTTCCGCTGTCTGTAGTTTATTGTTCTAACGTCCTGTACCCTGATATGCATGTATATACACATGTAGATGTAAGTATGTACATATATGTGTGTATACATGTATATAT